>NC_067452.1:17996682-18296682 GCF_025434085.1 Hippocampus zosterae
GCGCAGCTTGCTGATGATCGGATCATTTGAATCAGGTGTGTTGCAATAGGGAGACTTGGAAAACATGCAGGGCAGGGGCCCTCCAGGACCTGAGTTTGACACCCCTGTGCTGTGGTACACTTGCCGGACTCGTGTGAGGGCAGCGTGGGATCAGTTCCCACTCAGTGATGGTGTGAATGTGGGTAGGAATGGTCGTTTGTCTCTACATATGCCCTGCAACGGACTGGCGACTAGTTCAGGGTGTAGTTTGCCTTCCACTCGAAGTCAGCTGAGATAGGCTCCGGCAACTCCCGAGACCTACTTTAGGATAAGCGGTGTTGGGAAATGGATGCATGGGTTGATATTTGAGTATGCCAGACGAGTGGACAATCAATCTTGAAAACGTCCCACTACAACAGGCTAAACCAGGGGTGGCCATTAGGTAGATCCTGATTTACCGGTAGATCTAAGACAGGTCCCAAGTAGATCCGAGGAGTGTCGAGAAGAAAAAAAACAAACAACCATTTGTGTATCTTTGTACATGTTAGTAATATATTTTTTTGTGTTAATATACACGGCGGTCCGATCCTCGGCTGCAGAAGCTAGCTCTTGGGACATGGAATGTCACCTCTCTGGCAGGGAAGGAGCCCGAGCTGGTGTGTGAGGCAGAGAATTTCCGACTGGATATAGTCAGACTTGCCTCCACACACAGCCTGTGTTCTGGTACCAGTTCTCTCGAGAGGGGTTGGACTCTCTTCCACTCTGGAGTTGCTCACGGTGAAAGGCGCAGAGCAGGAGTGGGCATACTCATTGCCCCCCAGCTCAGTGCCTGTACATTGGGGTTCACAACGGTGGACGAGAGGGTTGAATCCCTCCGCCTGCGGGTGGGGGGACGGGTCCTGACTGTTGTTTGTGCATATGCACCAAACAGCAGCTCAGCATACCCACCCTTTTTGGAGTCCTTGGAGGGTGTGCTGGAGAGTACTCCTGCTGGGGACTCCCTTGTTCTACTGGGGGACTTCAATGCTCACGTGGGCAATGACAGTGAGACCTGGAGGGGCGTGATTGGGAGGAACGGCCCCCCCGATCAGAACCCGAGTGGTGTTTTGTTATTGGACTTCTGTGCTCATCACGGATTGTCCATAACGAACACCTTGTTCAAACATAAGGGTGTCCATATGTGCACTTGGCACCAGGACACCCTAGGCCGCAGTTCGATGATCGACTTTGTAGTTGTATCATCGAATTTGCGGCCGCATGTTCTGGACACTCGGGTGAAGAGAGGGGCGGAGCTGTCAACTGATCACCACCTGGTTGTGAGTAGGCTCCGATGGTGGGGGAAGATGCCGGTCCGTCCTGGCAGACCCAAACGTATTGTGAGGGTTTGTTGGGAGCGTCTGGCGGAATCCCCTGTCAGAAGGAGTTTCAACTCCCACCTCCGACAGAGCTTTTCCCATGTTCCGGGGGAGGCGGGGGACATTGAGCCCGAGTGGACCATGTTCCGTGCCTCTATTGTTGAGGCGGCCAATCTGAGTTGTGGTTGTAAGGTGGTTGGTGCCTGTCGTGGCGGGAACCCCCGTACTCGCTGATGGACACCAGCAGTAAGGGATGCCGTCAAGCTGAAGAAGGAGTCCTATCGAGCCTTTATGGCCTGTGGGACCCCAGAGGCAGCTGACGGGTATCGACTGGCCAAGCGGAACGCAGCTTAGGTGGTCGCCGAGGCAAAAAACCGAGCGTGGGAAGAGTTCGGTGAGGCCATGGAAGCCGACTTCCGGACGGCTTCGAGGAAGTTCTGGTCCACCATCCGTGGACCAGATATGTCTCAGGAGGGGGAAGCAGTGCACCACTAACACTGTGTTACAGTGGGGATGGGCGCTGCTGACTTCGACTCGGGACGTTGTAAACCGGTGGGCAGAGTACTTCGAAGACCTCCTCAACTCCACCAACACGCCTTCCTTAGCGGAAGCAGAGCCTGGGGACTCTGAGGTGAGCTCTCCTATCTCTGTGGTTGAAGTCACCGATGTGGTTAACAAGCTCCTCGGTGGTAAGGCCCCAGGGGTGGATGAGATCCGCCCGGAGTTCCTCAAGGCTCTGGATGTTGTGGGGCTGTCCTGGTTGACACGCCTCTGCAACATCGCGTGGTCAACAGGGAGAGTGCCTCTGGATTGGCAGACCGGGGTGGTAGGGACGTCGGGAAGTCGAGCCTCAGATTGAGGAGGAGCAGTGTGGTTTTCGTCCCGGCCGTGGAACAGTGGACCAGCTCTACACCATTGGCAGGGTCCTTGAGGGTATGTGGGAATTCGCCCAACCAGTCTACATGCGTTTTGTGGACTTGGAGAAGGCGTTTGACCGTGTCCCTCGGGGAGTTCTGTGGGGGGTGCTTCGTGGGTATGGGGTACCGAACCCCCTGATACGGGCTGTTCGGTCACTATACCACCGATGTCAGAGTTTGGTTCGCATTGCCGGCAGTAAGTCGGAATCGTTTCCAGTGGGGGTAGGACTCCGCCAAGGCTGCCCTTTGTCGCCGATTCTGTTCATAACTTTTATGGACAGAATTTCTAGGCGCAGCCGAAGCGTTGAGGGGGTCCGTTTTGGGGGCCTCAGTATTGCATCCCTGCTTTTTGCAGATGATGTGGTGCTGTTGGCTCCTTCAAACGGGGCTCTCCAACTCTCACTGGAGCGTTTCGCAGCCGAGTGTGAAGCGGTTGGGGTGAGAATCAGCACCTCCAAATCTGAAACCATGGTCCTCAGTCGGAAAAGGGTGGAGTGCCCCCTCCGTGCCGGGGAGGAGATCTTGCCCCAAGTGGAGGAGTTCAAGTATCTTGGGGTCTTGTTCACGAGTGGGGGCAGGAGGGAGCGGGAGATTGACAGGCGGATCGGTGCAGCGTCTGCTGTGATGCGGACGTTGTATCGGTCTGTCGTGGTGAAGAAGGAGCTGAGCCAAAGGGCGAAGCTCTCAATTTACCGGTCGATCTACGTCCCAACCCTCATCTATGGTCACGAGCTATGGGTCGTGACCGAAAGAACGAGATCCCGGATACAAGCGGCCGAAATTAGTTTTCTCCGCAGGGTGTCCGGGCTCTCCCTTAGAGATAAGGTGAGAAGCTCGGTCATCCGGGAGGGGCTCAGAGTCGAGCCGCTTCTCCTCCACATTGAGAGGAGCCAGATGAGGTGGCTTGGGCATCTGATTCGGATGCCTCCTGAGCGCCTCCCTGGTGAGGTGTTCCGGGTATGTCCCACCGGGAGGAGACCCCGAGGAAGACCCAGGACACGCTGGAGAGACTATGTCACCCAGCTGGCCTGGGAACGTCTCGGGATCCCCCGGGGAGAGCTGGAAGAAGTAGCTAGGGAGAGGGAAGTCTGGGCTTCCCTGCTAAAGCTGTTGCACCCGCGACCCGGCCCCGGATAAGCGGTAGATGATGGATGGATGGATGGAATATACACTGCACACTAATCAGTCTCATTTTCACTAAAAAAAAATATTTAAAAAATAAAATAAAGCAGGTAAATCTTAAATTTGTGTGTGTGTGTGCGTGCGTGCGCCGGTAAGGGTAGAACCCGTGAGGTTAGTTGATCAAAAAGTAGATCTTCGATCCAAAAAGTTTGGGCACTCCTGCGGCTAAACATTATGAAACAATCTTAAATACTTATTCTGCAACAAACCAATTTCAGACTCCATTGAAGAAACACAAAATGCTGATTAGAATGTTACAGAAAACATCAGGGATTTTCTCCCACAGATTTGATCAAATAAATGCGACATTTGAGAGTGATATAACTCAACCACCTTTTCTTCTTGGAACAATCCGGCAGCCTAGGGCCTCCCAAAGGTCAGTCATGGTACTACGGCGGATTTCTTGTTTGGCTGTAGTGCTGATGATACATTTACACTTTAAAAACAGGAGCAAGAACACACTGCCACTTTTTTTCCCACTTCGTGGCTCTCTCACGTTTTTAAAGATGCTAAAAATTGCACGTTTGCATCACACTTAAGCAAACTTATGTACGGCCTGCTGAGCCAGCCAAGGAGTCACAATATTTGCGCAGAAATGTGGCCAGGCCAAAAAGGAGGAAAACATGACTTCCGCTGGGGAAACACATGTTGTGGAAGACAATACTGACATGCTGACATTAAAGCGTGCAATAAAAGATTTTTTCTGCAGAACGCAGTGTGAAGCATGCACGTATGGCTGTTTGCATGTGAATTAGGGCAGTCATTCGTCATGGTCAAAGCAGATAATCACATATTTTTAAGGAGTGCAAACTCACTTTGGTGATGGTGTGTGCAATCCAATCAGATGACGCTGCATTCCGAGCATCAAGGTAATCCTTTTTTGTGATGACCTGCTTATTGCAGACACACATGACGCCACAGGGGCGCAAAGGGCTCCATTTTATTGTCAACATGCTCTCCCGTTTGATGCTTCCCTTGGGCTCTTGGTGGCTCCACTACATGATATACAGCTACCCGGCAGAGGAGTTTTCAAGAGATGAGGTTTTGTTGTGGCCCCAAGGCCGCATTCTGGATGGTTAGGTCTAGAGGGTCCACCACGTGTGCCACAAAGGCCCGATGAAGAGAGAGGGCCACAAATACCTGGGTGGGTTCCCTGGAATTAGTCAGAGTGTGGGCTGATCAGTTAAGCCAATTGAGCCGGAAAACAGCTGAGATCATTCTCTTCCCAGCCCTGGTGAGAAACCCCAACTTTATAATTGTTAACACTTTAACAATCAATACAAAACTATTGCATTTGTATTGGCCTTTGTATTTTCTTCGGGCAGTTACAAGAACAATTGCTATTATTGGGGTGGGGTTATTACTTTTAATATGAGCAATGTTGGGCGGCCTGGTAGTCCAGTGGTTAGCACGTCGGCTTCACAGTGCAGAGGTACCGGGTTCGATTCCAGCTCCGGCCTCCGTGTGGAGTTTGCATGTTCTCCCCGGGCCTGCGTGGGTTTTCTCCGGGTGCTCCGGTTTCCTCCCACATTCCGGCTGATTGGACGCTCTAAATTGTCCCTAGGTGTGAGTGTGAGTGCGGGTGGTTGTTCATTTCTGTGTGCCCTTGCGATTGGCTGGCAACCGATTCAGGGTGTCCCCCGCCTACTGCCCGAAGACAGCTGGGATAGGCTCCAGCACCCCCCACGACCCTAGTGAGGATCAAGCGGCTCGGAAGATGAATGAATGAATGAATGAGCAATGTTAAAGGGTTAAATGTACTACAACTTACATTTACAGAGTGTAGACAAATGCTTTGTTTAAATCTGGAAAACTCATCCTGTGGCAGTTACGACTCCCCTAAACAGAAACATCTCAAATTACTTCCAGCCTTCTGCGAACTACCAGCGACTGATGTCGGCGCACTCCTGTTTCTATGCCGGGGGCGCCACAGCCAACTCCTCAGCCGCGATCACAATCCTCACGTTAAGACTGGCAGATTCTTCAGGTGGCGGGAGGATGAGCCCAGATGGATGGACAACTTACATCCTGGATCAGAATCATGCTTGAAGACCCAGTCCTGTTCCAAGTGCACTGTTGAAACTGTCAGTGTCACAAAGTGGAGGCAGGTCAGATTCCTTTTCACCTACACGCTAACCCAAGGCCGGCCCACTCCCAGAGGAGTGCCCCAGACCGCATCCCTTGGTCCCCTTTGGCTATCAACCTGCTTCAAGGGCCCTCGCAGGAGAGTCCACAGCACAGATTGTGGCTGAGCTGAAATCCAAATCAGCTTCCAAGAGCTGGGAGTGCTGACCTTCTACTACTGTCATGAGAACTGCTGGGCCTCTAATCAAACAAGCACCATTCTTGGGATCACGCAGTGTTGTCCCCGGAACCATGAGGTCACTGGGCATCACCACCACATCTGATGGTGGTTACTCCTTTCAGCATGAGATTTTGCCCAACATCATTCCGTAAAAAATGTACATGTAAATCAAGATGTATTTTATCTAAAGTTTAAACAGGCAAGTCCCCATAAAGGATAGAGAAAAAGTACCATCGATAACATCGTGGGTTTGCATCGTATTTACAGGCAGAAATGAAATGGATGCAAGGCCAGGGCTGGTGTTTGACGCCTGTGGCTGAATACATTCATTTTCCTACTACTGTATTGTGCTTTGCCTTTTTATAATTTGTAAATAATTTTATGCTTCTCAATGTGACCCCTTTCTCCATCAGTGATTAGAGACTAAATTGAAACAGCTTTTCAAATTACTGTTTTTGATGCCCAACTGTTTCCTTAGCTATAGTAGTGGAAATGGGTGAATGAGAGGTATTCAGAAACTTTGTAGACTCTCCCTTTATGAAGTACAGAGTACTGTACTTGCATTATTGTGCCGGCAGCCCTGTGTGGCAGATGACTGCAGTGATGGGTTACTAAATTCATGAGTCCAAATTGTATTCGTTTGGCTGTTCTTAGATGACTAAATAAAGTTTAAGCCAACCAACACTGTCGTCTTCTTGTGGATAGTCTTCACACTCATACTTTTAGGTGACTAATTATAGGAACAAGAGTATTTTTTTTTCATAAATCGTCTTATAACATTAACATTTTCTCTCGCATTTAAATGTGAAAAGATTCTTTTTTAAATGTAGATTTGCTTAGTCACTGCTTCAGTTTCTGTTCCGGTCGATTTAATATAGTAGTTTGTTTTTCATGAGTGCCCTTTAGCTATTTGGCTAAGGCTCTTTTCTACGATCGTCCCAGTGCACACAAGGTCCATAAAAGCATGCTTGGTTTAGGACGGTGTGAAATAACATGACTGCACCCTGACCTAAACCCATTTAATTAACTTGCGCCTTTGTGGAGTAATTGTTCAGTTCCATTTGTCAACGCTAGATGGCACTAAATTCATGACTTTTGTTCCCCCTTTTGTAAACCCACAATAAAATCACTACAATTTTCTGTTCAAATATATTTACTCTCAAGAAAAAATAGATATCTCCAAGTACAAAACAAAACAATGTTTGCAACTGTATTTTGATCGTACCGTAAAACAAAGACAATCACTTGGAATGAGATGCAACATTTTGTAGGCGCCATCTTTTCAAGCCAGACACACACATACCCCCCCCCCCCCAAAAAAAAAAGCAATGGAAAAGCATTAAGAACGTATTGACCTGCACAGGACTCAAAGTGTGCATTAGCTGCTGAATCCAGCGTAAGGTTGGGAGGGTCAGCATCTGTGTTGGAGCATGAATACAGGCCACGTGTGTCAGGGATGGAAAAGTATGTCTCACCCAAGCGGAATGCATTTCAGCAGGATGGAGTTGGCGCTGCTGATCACCACACAGCTCAATGAGGTTTAGCAAAGAAGTCCCCCCCCCCAAAAAAAGTCAACGTTTTACAAACCCTCTGCAGTGACGAAGGTGAATCAGATCATTTTGGGAAGAAAAACTCATTGAAGTGTGGTGGAAAAGGGGGGTGGGGTTAGTTGATTACAAAAGTATGAATGAAATGTATTGTGAATGGGGTTTTTTTGGAAGTCCTTAGGAATGTTTTTGGAGCATGAAGAATTCAAGCATTTCCCAGTTCAACAATTTGGCCCAAAGAAAGAAATACATAAGCCTAAGGAAAAACAACAACAATGAGCACTGCTCCAGAAATATCTACACAAGCTTACACAAAAAAACAAAAACAAAAAAAATGCAGTATTACTTTTGTGAGAAGGAGAAAAAGAACCGGGGCAGCCAAGGTGGCAAGAATGGACAGGGATTTCAGGGAAAAATAAGTGAGCTCGCAAGTGGCAGGGCTGCCTTGAACCAACCACATAACGGCCATTAAAGGTGAATCAGCTCTTTCCCGCCTCTCCCCAGACATGTAGTACTGAAAGTAGTATTTTTTCTTTCACACATATGCACGCACATAAACATCCAAATCCTCTTAGTGGTTCAACTGCTTCTCCAGAAGCACCTTACCCAATGCGATAAGGCTTGAGGAATGACAAGGCAGAGGACATTCAGAAGGCAGGTTCAGGCACGTATTCCTGGAAAAGGGGATAAAAAGCAAGAGGCATTAAAAATACAGATACATTTTTTTAATCTTCAAAAATTCACATCATATTCTCGAAAAGGTCCCCCCACATAGCAAGCAGCATCTGCAAAGTCAGGAATGTGTTTTTTTTTTTTATTTAAAAAAAAGGCAGTAGTATTTATGTATCAAGTTGTTTCTGCTCTCAAACACTGTGGGCAGGTCTGCTGAAACCATGGACCAGAGAAAAGTGGATGCCGCTTGGTCTTGTCTACACAGCCCTACACGTTTCCGAAACACAAATATGTTTTAAGCCTCCGGTGGCTCCAGGATGTCCCACGAATTCTTCATGGGGCTTTCTACAGCACAGCAAAAGGCACTAGTAACCAGCTCGCTAAAGAGGCTTCATGGTGCCTTTGGGTCTCCGGGCACATCCACGGCGGCATTGCCAAGCTTGGGAATTCAAACAACACCATTGGATATGGCGATGTGTGTGTGTATTTTAAAATATACCCGCATATCCATTTTCTTTTACACAATTCATTGTATTCTGCATCTATGAGCAAAATATAATGACATCAATCACAGAAACGGATTACCTTGTCGACTAAGTTGCACCCAAATAAATGGATATTGAGATAACACCCTCGGTCATTGTAATGACGAGACATCTTGGAAATTTGGTTTGCAAATACCTTTTTGGCTCACATCTCCCTGCTTCTCTTGAGCAAAATTGAGACGGTTCTGCTCAGCCGGCGTTTGCGCCACAGTATGGACCTCGGGGCTGCTGCTGCGTGAGGGACTTCCCTCCTCCGTGTGGTAGGCCAGGTCCAAGTGCTGCTGTGCCAGCTTCAAGTGCCTGCGCAACCGCTCTAGGTCACGGGTCGAGTTGCCAAAAGTGTCCAAGACAGAGTCACCCGTTGGCGAGATCCTAAGCTCCCCTTTGGCTCCTTTTTTCACAGCAGCGTGATACCCCGGTGGTGCTGAGGCTATGGCATGAAGGGGCGAGGGCGTTTGTGACCTCAGGGTGGCCCGCCTGCGGAAGGTGTCGCGGATACTGCCGATGCCCAAGTGCATGATTTCAAAGATCGTGAGGATTAGGCAGAGGAAAGACACGACGTACATGATCAAGAGGAAGATGGTCTTTTCAGTGGGCCGAGATACAAAGCAGTCTACTGTGTGCGGGCAGGGTGAGCGAGTGCAGGGGTAGAAGGGGATAACCTCAAAGCCATACAGAATGAACTGGCCACAAAGGAAGCCCACTTCGAAAGCTGAACGCCACAGGAGCTGGCATATATAGACTTTCATCAGGCCATCTCGCAGGATCCTCCGCCGTCCGTCATGCTTCTTCTCCTGTACGCCTTGAAAAGTGACCAAACACACACACGACAAATCTTCATTAGACCTGAAAGGGGCTGGTTTACTAAATGCACACCCAGATTGCGTCTGCCAAACAGGCACAGCTTATTTTGCACATTCCGAGAGGAGACGATTCAAATAGTTTAATTTAGCATGTGCAATGTGATCAAAGGCAAATTTTCCATCTTTAAATGTTTAAATTTTTTTTTAATGCCAGGTTAAAAAAAATAATGAATTAACGTATAGTGTATTTAGCAAGGCACTTTTAGGCCCAAATGATCGGTTTGGAGCCAGTCAAGAGAAAGACTCGGGCCATATAACCAATGAGATAAATCCCTTTAACTCCAATTTTGGCGTATTGTAGCATATGGTACTGGCCTCCCCAAGACACATTTTTCAGCAATGCATTTCCAATTCCATCCTTTCAACTTCCATTTCAATTTGAGTTTGTGTCGCTCACTCACATTTTCTATCGTGAAAACCATCGACTCCACAAAAACCTTAAAAAGGCTCTCCACCACTTTTGCATCTGTTGCCAACAGCCGCCACAATCGAGTGAGTGAACACACAAGGCCTACATTTTTTAATTACTTTTGTTCTGAAGTATACCTGTATTCTGTCTGTGCTTACAGCAAGTAAAGAAGCGTAATAAGTACTGCATTTACACAAGTATCCGTACTGTCTATGTCTGGACTTTTGCCACCTCTGTGAACAAGCGACAGTCAGAGTGCCTGCCCTGCACTTTATCAAAAAATAAATAAATCAGGAATGCCGTTTCCAAACCTTGAAAAGCTAGCAATCAAATTCAAGCATTTAAGAATTCCAAGCAGCTCTTCAACCTTCAAGACGCGAGCACTGAAATGTGCATAAGTTATGTACAGTGGTTTGTGGCAAAATGAGACGTGCTGCAAATATACAGAACTGGGCTCCACTCCACACAATATGCAACTGCTGGCTCATTTCTTCTCTTCAATTTTAACAGTTAATGAGTTACAAGAGAAGCTACATCTGGATCCTTCTCTACGTCTTGAATATACTGAGCACCGACTAGTCCATACCTTAAAACTGAGCGACAATGACCGCTTACTTTTTTCCTCCTTATCTGGCTTCTCGTGCTCGATCTCCTCAGCGACCATGGGGTCTTCTTCTCCATTGTCCTCAGCCTCCTCGTAGTCCCGAACTGCGCCACGGCTGATGATGGGCATCCTCTTCTTACGCCGCGGGCGGTAGTCCGAGTCTTCCATGCGGGCGATTTTGTGCATGGCGAATCCCAGGTACATAATGGTCGGAGTGGTGATCATAATGACCTGAGGAGGACATGGCTTCACTTTAGTCACAAAGTAGATGCTAAGTCTTACACGTAATGCAAAACCTACCTGAAAGATCCAGAAGCGGACGTGCGAGAGCGGCGCAAAGGCGTCGTAGCACACGTTCTCACAACCCGGCTGCTGCGTGTTGCAGACAAATTTGCTCTGCTCATCGTAGTAGATCGTCTCCCCGCCGACGGCCGTCAGGACGATACGGAAGATGATCAGCACCGTCAGCCAGATCTTCCCCACAAAGGTGGAGTGGTTTGAAATCTCATCCAGCAGACGCGTCAGGAAACTCCAACTCATGGTGTCGAGGAGCCAAGAGCTTGGGGTGGAGAAAAAACGAAAATCCAATGTGCAAAGTTACTCACATATAAAGATATTCCTAAGATTTAAAACACCTTAAAGCTTACTTTTTCAGACCGTCTTGTGTGTGGTATTGTCTTCCCCTTTTTCATGGATTTATTTTTCTATTATTAGTCGTTTTACCATCCTTGCTCTTCGTCTCGGCCCTGTTGAAGGTTAGCCATTTTGTTCCCCCCCGGAGTTGCTGTCCATGTTTGTGTCTCAATTTGATTTCTACTTGCTTTCTTTTGTCATTTTGCTACTTCCTGCCAATAATTTAATACCTTGAGCGGTTGTAGTTTTGAGTGGCTTTGTTTGTGGGCACTGACCTTCCCTATATGTACAACTTGTCTTTCAAAGTCATCTGAGGAATTCCCCAGTATTAGTTTGTCAGTGCTTAGTGTTTTGTCGTCACCTCTAAATCCATTTTGTGTACACCTTAAGAGTCACATGTGAACTGGGGCACTTTGGTCAAGCGATGGGACGGGACTTGTCCACAATCAATCAGCACTTAAGGAAAATTCTGAATGCTCAATGAACTTAACACGAATGTTTGTGTTTGGAATACGGGTGAAAGCCAAAGTACCAGAAGAACATCCTCATAAGCACAGGGAGAACATGCAAATCCCACGTACAAAGTATTCAAACAAACTTCAGGACTGCGAGGCAGATGTGTTAACCACTCATCCACTGTGCCCGTCTTGTCGGCACTATCAGCAAAAAATGTGACAAAATAGGGAAAATAGCCTATGAATGTCCCCCGAACATAGATGGCTAGTTTTATTGTGAACCGTTAGAAGTTTGGGCACATGCGTGGAAAGTCTCTGTGTCTTCACAGTCACCGCAGTAATAGCAGATGATGGTGCTGTAGCTGCACTTCTCCATTTATTCCTTCACTGTTGAGCGTCAGCGCATTGGCTGCCAGTCAACATCGCATATCCGCACCCACAAAGCTTATTTAAATCGTACACTTGTGCATTGACAACTACTGGCCTAAAATAAAATTGCTTGGAATAATTTTTGCACTTATTAACAGTGATTCTTGACTTTCGAAGATTCTGATGGGCCCCAAAAGCCGTTTTTGCCCATTGAGTAAATCGAGTATTGCGATAAAAACATTTCAAATATGCACCAATTCAATGTGACCAGTGGCAACATACTCATTTAAAACAAACGGAACAGAAAACGACTATTGCAGCGTCAGTAAAAAATGAACACACTTTTTTTTATCTTTCGGGATAATTGAGGATATGGCGTGCATCGTCTTTGTCAGAGAAATTCCATTGATGCTCTGAGAGCTTACCGCATGCAAGCCTGCCAACCATGAACATTTTTTTTTCAATAACCACAATGTGCTCACACTCAAATGCACACGTCCTGTGCGCTTCGACTACAAATACAAAAACATTTTCACTCCAAGTGTTTCGCAAAATGTCTTGTCCTGCACCTATGCACACTGGGATTATTAAAAGACTAAAGATTGCAGTATTAGAACAAATGTTAACAAACCTGACCAAAACGCTATGTACAGGAGGAGGATTTTTAGGCAATGGATGATGTCTTTTTTTACAGTCTATGAGGCCTTTCACATTATATATCAGCAATAGGCAGGTGGACTGTAGTCAGATCAACTTATGGCTCCGTTTGATATTTTGACATTGAAATACAGTAGCGTGTACAATGTTGCATGCAATACCTCTTATTTGGAGAACTGTGACTTTTTGATGCATCGAGAACAAGAGCAAAGGAAGAAGCGTCTTTTAAAAAGTTCAAATGTGTATGAAGTTTGTGGAAGTCGGAAATCGTAAAAAAAAAAAAAAAAACATTTCTATTGCAGATTTTCACCACCTGCGGATGGGTCTGGAACAAATTCCCCCTCCCGCGAAAAACGGGGATTCACTGTAGTATAGAGCTGTACAGCTTTTCCAGAAGAAGGATCAGCGTGAGACAAGAAGCAACAGAAGCAAGTAGCAGTAAATACAGCCACAGAGTGACATCTGTTTTCACCCTACAATTATGAAAATACCACCTTTAAAATCAGAGCGCAGCGGAGATGAAGACAAGTTGAGGGAGTGGTGTGAGGAGGTTAAGTGCTCACAGAGGCCACTGTGTCCCTTCAAACGTTATTTAACTTCACTGATGGGATTCACAGCCGTGGCAGAAACGCAGCAAATTAAAAGGCTGCTGAATCCAGCCTCGCTTGGACCATTAATGCTCTCAAAACAAAACAAAAAAAAGACTTTGATTTCACATCACGCCTTGTCATTTCAACGGAAAACAAATTATATACTAGTCCTAAAACGTGGCACTTAGAATCGAATACAGTACGTCACAGTATACTTCAGTGCCTCGTGTGCAAAATGTCAGTTCAGGGAAGCGGACCTACAAAAAATAGATGTTTATTCGTTCACTTTACATTTCAAAACTACCTCCAAGTGCTAGAAAGAGTTTACAACATTTCAAACTAACAAAGTTTAAGAAACTAAGCGGTTGCAACAGACAGGTTAAAAATAGAAACAAAAAAGGGGTGGTGTGGGGGTGGAAGCAGTGTCAAGTCAACTTGGCAATGCCATATAATTTTCTAGCTATTGTGGAGATTTGGTTCAACCCTTGTTAACGCACCGTTAAATGGTTGGAGCTCCTCGACAGGACACAAAAGACAAATTGTATCTTAAATGCGTTTCCAATTGTATCTTAAATGTGTTTGACAAAGTAAAAAAGGTGCAAACCCGCCGTCAGTTGACCAATAAACAGCACATTTTAATATCCACTGTTGCATACGGAGAAGGATTTGGGGTGGGAGGGGGTTGTCTGGTCTGGAAAGTGTGCAAAGGATCCGGACAAAGCGGAGGCGTTTTAACATTCCTGGCTAACCCAAAACAGAAAGCTGGATTTTAGGGTTCAGGGAGCTGATCCCGACCGAGGCCGCAAGAGTCGGTCAAGACACAGTCAAGCTTTGCACCCTTCATGGTAAAGGAGAATAACTGTGGAGAGGCACACAGTCAACAGTTTGCTTCCGTGCGCTCTGCCGGGTTGCAGTGGTAAACTAAACATGGCTAGGACACGTTCCAGGGTAACGGGCGAAAGGCACACATCTGTACTCTGTATAGCTCTGAGTGCGCGTTATAATCGATATTGAAAAAGTACATTTCATGAAATGAATGAAGTTTTGACTTACCGTCCCCACCATCAAAGGTCTCTACGAATCGACTGGATTCCACTCAACAGACAAGCGCACTTTTAAAACTTAACTCTGCATGGCCAAGACAAGCTCCAGTTTTGCCCACTGAAAGGAAAGCAGTCGAGCGCTCCACCAAAGTTTCAGTAGCTCCAAACACAAACACCCACCTTGTACGCACCGGGAGCTTAATTGCGCCACCAGGTTTTCCTAATTAGCGTGCTTGGCTCAGGCTCAGTCTGAGTCCATTCAGCCCACCGTGACCCCGAGCGCCGGGGTGCTCCAAACAAAAGAAGTGTTGGCTTCTGTGGGCTCCTGACTTATCTTCCTCCTCCTCTTCGTCGCGCCGCGTAAGTGGCCCCCTCAATAAACACCCGCCCTCCCGGCATGAAACCTGAGAACGGTACCGCCGACTATTTTTACGTTTTGTTTTGTTTTGTTTTTTGAGGGGGCTCAACACAAAAGTCGTTGTTATGAAGCAATTATGTAATTCTGAGATTAAAGCCTAAAGTCATACTTCTGAGATTAAAGTCAGAATTCTCACATGAAAGTCAGAATTCTCACTTTAAAGTCAGAATTCTGAGATCAAAGTGAGACTCTTGCCAACCTTGTTTTCTTCATTAGCCCTAATCCATGCAGGTGTCCCCACACAATGCTTCGCTAAAATCCATGAAACATTATGCAGAACCATGTCCATTTTTACTTGGAATATATAAATAGATGTGTAAGCATTACATTTGTTGCTGTTAAGACGAACATAAAGCAATCGGAACTTAGTCGGAAATGATCAAAAGTAGATTCAGTCGTGTCATTTAAAAATGAAAAATAAAATTGAAGTAGGTCAATTATCATGCAGCTTCAAATGCCAAACTGTACACCATTATTGCAATCCAGTATCTCATCCAGATGTGGTGTGCTTTTTTTCACAAAATGTTTGCTCAGCCACAACTTATTCTTGTTTTGCCGACATAGGTACCAACTTGGCAGTGGCGGTTCTAGATAAATTTCGCTGAGGGGGCCTGGCTGGGGCCAGGGGTTTTGATAGAGGGGCACATTCAACCCAGGGCAAAAAAGACAAAGATTCAAAATCTTCATCAAATTTTTAAACCATTGTGGACATAACGCGACAATGAAAAACGGTATAATAATCACAATAGTACTGAGTTAAGTGCTGATAAAAGATTCATATAGGTGCAGATCTTGTGGAATAGTCTGAAACTGCCCCTACTATTACAGCAACTGTATTCTGCGATTTTCGTGATTTCTGGCAACCCATCCGAAGTGATTCAAGATTCAGTGCTTTTGACCTCCCAGACTCAATGCAAAGTACACCAAGATTGCTTCATCTATCATCATTCATAGTGGACATGAGGTATGTTTTACAAAACTCCGTTCTGCATTGGCGGGTCTTCTTTACATTTGGTGATGTCTGTGGAGAAAGACAAACCAAATAGATGTGATCATAATTTTTGCATGGACACGGCATGTACACGAACCTGCTACACTTCCACTGTTTAGGTGCTCAGACACACATAATTGTCTAGAATGTAGCCATGAATGCTATTTATTAATTGCATTAATGTATTCATTTATTGTATTCAGTAAATATAAATGAATACTGTACATTCTAAAGCCTGACCAGGGACAAAAACTGCAAACACACGGAAGCGAGATGTTTTAGATGCATATAATTGTCCCAATTTTAAAAGGCAGTGTCTTATATATTCATTCATTCATCTTCCGAGCCGCTTGATCCTCACTAGGGTCGCGGGGGGGTGCTGGAGCCTATCCCAGCTGTCTTCGGGCAGTAGGCGGGGGACACCCTGAATCGGTTGCCAGCCAATCGCAGGGCACACAGAAACGAACAACCATCCACGCTCACACTCACACCTAGGGACAATTTAGAGCGTCCAATCAGCCTGCCATGCATGTTTTTGGAATGTGGGAGGAAACCGGAGCACCCGGAGAAAACCCACGCAGGCCCGGGGAGAACATGCAAACTCCACACAGGGAGGCCGGAGCTGGAATCGAACCCGGTACCTCTGCACTGTGAAGCCCACGTGCTAACCACTGGACTACCGGGCCGCCCGTCTTATATATTGTCCCTGTTAAATAAACATTAAAAAAACAAAGTTACACACACACGCTCACGTACACATCTTGGGACTGCGTCTCTGGGGGTGCTTCTCCTTTTCGCGCTTGTTTTTTTTCCGTGGTGCAGCACTAAAAGGTCCAACTAGAATATTAAGCCAGGCACTTGCACTTTAGTTCCACCTATGGCGTAGACGACTGGGCACTACAGTATAGTCTTCGTTTGGAGAGGGGGCCACGGGGGGTCCAGAATCAGTGCTACAGGGGTACTGGACCCTGTTGGCCCCTTCCCAGAACCGCCACTGCAACTTGGAACAGTCTTGAAATTCCATCTTAATTCGCACATTCTTTAATTGTGCTTGCTGTGGTGCACCTGACTCTGACCCTTTCACCCCGAGCTTTCCCACAGACAGCCAACTGTTCCTGAAACAAGCAAGTCCAAAAATGCAAACCATGTTTGATTTTCAAAGCCTCATTTATTGGTTTGGACCACATGGGTTCAGCTGAAGGTGATCCATGTCTTCAACAAGCATGTGCACAACACATGTGGCGCACTGCCGGGAAAAGAAATATTTGCACACTGGAGTTGGTTAAGCGCAGCAACCATACGACTCAGAGAAGACACAGAACTTCACTGGAATAGGGTGAGCTGAGCTTGTGGTGAAGCACCCTGAGATAATACAATACATCCTGATTTATATAGTGCTTTCACAAGAGCTGCTGCTGTAATAAAGCGCTTCACAAAACAGTCAACAAAGTAAAATAATCAACACAACACATAACATAAAAGACAGTCATGCAATGCTCACCAGTTTTCCCTCATACACTTTGTTGTTTAAAGCAGTTTGAGATGAAATAGAGAATTAAAGTGTCCTTTCACCAGTGGGTCAGACACAATGATCGAAATGTGCACACATCGGCGACAAGCTACCGGTAAGTTTCAAAGTCAACAAGAAGCTGTAGCATCCATTGATGAAAAAAAGAGATAGGTTCACTTTTCCCGTCTCATGTAAATCCATTTCAATTCCAAGCGGCGACTCTCAGCTCCAAATATGCATTGGCGCTCCGCGCCAATGCTGCTCTCTCCTCATCCTCAACTTCAGCAGCCATCCATCCAGCAACAATCAAAAACTATAATGTATGGGTGTCCAAGCTGCTACTTGGAGGGCATTATGTGGCCCACTGTCTTTTTTGGATTGGATTTAAGAAACCCTTTGTCAGTCTCGCAATGGAGAAATTCCCAATTCACAGCAGCAAAGTAATGAAAGGAAGAAGTAGAACAACAAAATATAAACCGTACTGTCAAATGTACTGTCAAGTCAAGTCAACAGTATTTATAGAGCACTTTCAAACACCCAACGCTGCATAGAAAGTGCTGTACAAGGAGCGATTTAACATGCACAATAAACAGTAAGACAAATCGGTAATAAAAGCGGTAGAAAGCACCAAACAGTAAAACCAAGAACAAATCTAAGTCATGCTGAGTCGAATGCCAAAGAATACAAGTGAGTCTTGAGGAGGGCTTTGAAGATGGGCAGCGAGGAGGCTTGCCGAATGTTCAGTGGGAGGTCATTCCAGAGAGAGGGACCAGCAACAGAAAAGGCTCGATCCCCTCTGAGCCTCAGTTTAGTTCTTGGTACTGTATGTAAAACATGCAGCACAGATGAAATTTCTTCCCTGTCAACACAAGAGGAGCCGCTGTGGGTGTCCGCGCCGCCATCAAAAGAGAAGATAACAAAAAATGATAAAATAATGCACAACAACACATGAGACACAGACAATCGTGCACTCTTAACCACTTTCCTGCATACACTTTGTCTGAAGCAGTTACAGATGAAAGAGGAGTGAATCAAAGTGTCCTTTTCACTAGTGGATCAAAGACGTCATGATGCAATGTGCACATGTCTGCTACAAGCTAAGCTTGAAAGCAACAAGAAGCTGTAGCATCCATTAACGAAAAAGAGAGATTGGCTCTCTTCCCCTGTCCAATGGAAGTCCGCTTCAATTCCAAGCCGTGAATCCCAGTTCCACATACGCATCGGCACTCTGCGCTGACGCTCCTTGCTTCTCATCGATTTGGAGTGCGCATCAGAGATTAAAATTAAAAATCGATAGCTAGTGTTCCATGCCTGCATTGTATGACTGACATTCTACATTAAGTGGCGAGACAGAAGAAAAAAAATCAATCTCATCTCTCACTCCCTTTTTTTTCACCAAACATACATCCAATGTCTGAGATAGTGTGTCCCGGGTTGTCCCCAGGGCCTTCTCCTGGTGGCACATGTCTGGAGCACCTCACCAGGAAGGTGTCCAGGATGCATCCTGATCAGATGCCCAAGCAGCCACTTGCAAAATGCCAGAAAATCCACAAAGTTTTGCTTTGTTTCATCTAGCATATGCATACCTTGAACTACTGTGATGGATTGTTTCCAGTGTGTTCAATAAATTAATGATGAATGTGGCCAATGCATACTTCATTTAGTTGTATGTGATCCTTGGAAGAAAGATTTTGGACACCCCAGGACTCCAAGCAACAAAGGTGGGCGCTAATATCTCTCTCTTGACATTCTGAGTTAATGCTGCTTTTGATCCAATTTTTATGCTGATGAGCTGCAGCGTCTCACAGCTGACTTTGGGCATAAAGAGGGGTGGGAGGACACTTGGATGACAGTGTAAACATGTTCACTAATAACTAATAAACAGATAATTATATTTTCCCCCTAAAATGCCACAAAATAATGCCCAAGTCCTGGATAATATGAAAGTCGTAATGTCTGTCAAGGAAGTACGTTGAAGTGATGCGCCTTGAGTGAGAGACTAAAATCTTTGTTGTGGTGAAGCTCAGGCTGTATGAATTTCAGCTCTGCTACACATTCCCAGTACATTTGTTCAAGATCAAGTAATCGAAGACATTTTTAAGGCTAATGTTGTAATATGAGTTTGAAATGATACTAAAGCATTTGGGGATTATTGTTTGTGGTACATTTACAGTTTAAACTATTGCAATTATCAACATTTTTTTTGGTGAGGCATCAATTACTGGCAAATTTCACAGGGCTCGGCTCCCGATCTCCCGCCACAAGCAGGGGTTTACTGTAGTCATAAATAAAACCAGTAAAGTGCATTTGTTTGAATTCCTTTATATGCACAGTTTGCAAAAAATGTTGCTCTAATAGAAAAAAATTCGACAATCGGAAAGAAATAAATTATTACATGAACGCTCACAGCTGCAGGATGTTGGGACTCAAATCACCTACTAGTGTGAGGCTTCCTGTATACGCGTGTTGACTGCTTCACAAAAACAAAACACAACAAAACTTGGTACTTGGGCCTACCAGCCGCTTTGAAGGGACAGGTACAGAGAGAGAGAGAGAGAGAGAACGTGGGTCTCTTCGTTACGTTTCTTTGCCGTGGACAGTTGTGTGTAGCTTAACGCCAAACATGGACTCCCAATGTATTCGGATCCAAGCCAGCAGAGCCTGTAGGAGCTCAGAACTCTCTGAGCGAACATGCCATGTCTTCTCCTCTTTCTGTGTCTAGAAGATTAAATTAAGAGTTGTCAATAATCGAAAACAACTGCAACCAACAATACAACAATCTAGAATGGGGCTCACCTCGTCGTAGAGCTTGACATCCATCTGCCGCTGCTCATTGGGCCACAGGTCGATGGAGCTAACAAAGCTGATGGGCAGCGTCTCCAGAAGGGAGAAGCTCCCGCTGCTCGTCTCCGGGTTGCCGTTAACTGTTGTCAGGTGGTTTGTGTTCTTCCTCCACTGGTGATCCTCGCTCAACAAGTACAAAGTCTCTCGGGTCGCCAGCACAGTCTTCGGTGTCCACGTGTTTTCTGGAATGGCACGCAGGCCAGAGACAACCCTTGCTTTAATATGACCATGTTTCATGCACTCATTGTTTAATTCATTGGTCACCTGGTAGGTGAAGGTCAAAGCCCACCAATGCGTTTGAGTGTGACCACAGTTTAGACATGTTTAACATGCACACAAAATGCTAAAGTGTGGCCACAAAGTAGATATACACTTTGGCAAAAAAAGATGTGTGTTGGCATTGAATGTCTGAAATGTTAAGTAAAAGTCAAACGGGGCAGATCTGGACACGCGCGAATGGCAGAGCTACAAATTCCACTGATATGTGTGGAAGTTTGCCTGAGGAAGACTGCAGACAGGGCGGTGTCCCACATCTCTCACGAAAATGAATGTAACTTGCTTCACCTGAGGCCCCAAATCCCAGCTATATGCCGTCCAACAGAGACATCAAATCATATAGTGACATCATATCATGCATTGGCAATCGTGTGTATATGTACAGTATGTATATATATATTCTCTGCATGTAGAAAGAATGCAGAGTGGATGTAGCGGTCCCAAGTGATGGAAACATCAGAAAGAAGGAACACGAGAAACTCGAGAAATACCAAGGGCTCAGAGAGGAGGAGCTGGAGAGAGCCTGGAAGGTAAAGGTGATCGTCGTGCCTGTGGTGGTCGGAGCACTCGGGGCAGTGCCCCCCAAACTAAATGAGTGGTTGCAACAGATCCCGGGAACAACATCAGACATCTCAGTCCAGAAATGTGCATTGCTGGGAACAGCAAGGATACTGCGCAGAACCCTCAAGCTTCCTGGCCTCTGGTAGAGGACCCGAGCTGAATGAGGGACGGACACCACCCAAGGGGGGGTGAGACAAGGATTTTTTAAAATATATATATTAGAGCTGTCAAACGATTAAAATATTTAATCTAATTAAAAAAGCAACTGTCATAATTAACTCAAATGGACTAAAAAATTAATTGTGATTACTCACACATTTTTTATCGTTTCTGAATTTCCTTTTACATTTTTTGTCCTATTTTCCCCCCCATTTTAATGCTCTCATCAACATGGAATGGAGTTTTCTATGTGCCAAATGCAAATATTTACTAAAATAACAATTTCGATTTTGAATTTTACATGAACATTTTTCACTTCGAGCAGTTATTCACACAATCTCTCACACAATATTACTCTCCATCAAGAACAGTGAAACAATATTTTGTCACAAAACAGCTGCTTTAACAGCTTTTTTAATTAAATCAAAACAGAGCAATATAACATTATAAAGTGCACATCTAAGGTAAACTAGTACTCGGCCTATAGTGGATTTAAACCATGGTTGCATACTTCGTTTTTCTCAAGTTTGCTTTGAACACAGCAGTCTGTTTCTGTATGTTTGTTGGAGAATAACGAGACCCCGGACATCAGTGTTATGTGCCGCTGTATTCAAAACTGCCGGCCGTACAAACAAGCGCAAGCACTTCCCCCGTGCTGCTGGGGCAAACCATTCTGAAAGAGGGGGTTTCACTACCCCTAACAAAGTCAGGCTATGTTGATTATGTTGGTCCTTCTTGCGCGGAAGTCTCTCTAGGGTTTTTGTGTCTACCTCATTTGGGATGACTACACTTGGTTCGATGACAACACTGGAGACGTTTTATATTCACTAGGTCGGTACCACTGCACCGCTGAACTTTCGTTGTCATGTCACCGCCTCTGCGCACCGTCACTGTGAGACGAACACAGAGAAGCTCCACCCGCTCTATTTATATGGACACGGAACGCTGTAACCTTCCACACAAAATAGTTCCAAACAAGTAACAATCGCGTCAGTGGCATACATCGTATACCTGTATGATGCACAGAGAGAGAAGAACAGGTAACTTTGGTCTTGTCAGTGGAACAATCTGGCAACTTTTTAAAAGTAAACTTTCCATAAACTCTTTAAGTATCCGTTTTTGGTGTCTCGCGCTGCCAAGCTGGCAAAACAGACATGGGCGTGGACTTCTGCAGTGCGCTTGTTGTTTTGTTTCTGGTGTATTCATAGAGCACCGTAACATCCACTTGTATCGTGTGCCGCGTTAATCTCGCGAGAAAAAAATGAATCCCGTTAAAATTCATTTAAATTAATGCCAATAAAATGCGCTAAACTGACAGCTCTTATATATATGTATATGTGTGTGTGTGTGTGTGTGTGTGTGTGTGTGTGTGTGTGTGTGTGTGTGTGTGTGCGCGCGCGCGTGCGTGCGTGCTTGTGCGTGCGTGTGTGTGTGGTTAACCTTGTAGCAAAAAGGCCAGAATGTAGCAGAACTGCAGCTGGCCATCCTCCACATCTGTCTGGATGTCTTCACACACAAGAGGCCTGGTGCAGGAAAAGAACGAACCCATGAACAGAAGATGCGGTACTGTGTACTATTTGGGTAAAAGAACCGGCAATGTTGATACAAGGCTATGTAATTCACCGTATCTTGCTACCACGTGTTTGCTTATTTTCTGACATGTTCAAAACCAAACTTGAAACAGAATCATAATAAATTTAGGATATCGGGCTACTCTATACGACATGCCTTTGGACTATAGTCCGATCATTTTCAGGAACTCACCTAAGCGCATCCAACTATTCGATGCTAAATGCTTCTACATACCTTGACAGTCTGGTAATGTTATTTATTAAGATTTTCAACCTTATAATAATAATAATAATACATTTGATTTATAAGCGCCTTTCAAGACACGCAAGGACACTTTACAATAACAAAGAACACAAAACCTTAAAATAACAACTTGAATGTTCACTGAGAGGGTTTGTGTTTTTGCGCGCAGTGTAGTGACATACTGCATGTGCAGGGACATTCAAAAACAAGAAGCCAAAATCATCATGTGATGTCAAGAATGAAAAATATAAAACTCTAGCTTGAACACATGTGTTGTACATCCCTTTAAGTTCTTATTTCATGTTTTATAACTGCTCAGTGTGTCCACCACTGGCAGCACGGACAGCCGATATGAGAATGCCTCCCAAATGCGCCTCAGGATGTCATCGATATTTGCTGCTTGTGGTGGAAGATAAACTTTGTACTTAACATACTACCAGAAGAAAAAGGTGAGGTCAGGGGGCTCAGGCAGGCTAAGCGGAGAGAGCAGTTTGTAGTTTGTAGCACCTCTCCCATCAATGCACAGCTGAGGCACATTTTCATTCAGATAAGATTTTCAAGAAGATGCATTTCTTTTCTTTTCTAGTTGCAATCAACACGGTTCACCGCAACATCAGCGCATTGTGAAGGAACTCTCATCGGCTTGATGTTGGTGGGCACACTGAACATGTGTAAATGATGAAATAAAAATTTGAAGGTGTGTGCAACACATGTCCAAGCTCGAGTTTCAGATTGCTTTTTGTTTTTGAAATATCATGTGATGCCTTTGTCTTATTCTTTTTAAATCACCCCGTATTTCTGAATGAAGCTTTCATGTTAGTTATCTTCTTCCGCTTCAGAGGAGGGAAAAGACTACCAATGAGTGGAGAAAAACATACAAATAAAAGGTGGCTAACAACAACCTGTACAAAAACATACGCCCGTGCATAACACATGCTCCCAATTAAGGTGTGGTTTACCAGCTAATTTAAGGGAGCCGTGTTACAAGATGAAGTCTTCAAAAAAACAAATCTGATTGTAATGGAAAGATGTGTGTCTGGATGAAAATGAGCTCTTGCGTGCAAGTCTTGTCTCGTTGCACGTGTGGAAATACCAGAGATGGTGTTGAGGATTGAGTCTGGTGGTTGAGATTGACCTCAGTTTGCTGTCGGACCGATGCGCCATCTCACGCACAATTCCTACAGAGAGCAATGACATGAGAAAAGAACTCAACACATTTGGAGCAAACAAAAGCAGCTGCTGGATTTAAGGCAAAGGCCACCTGAATTCATTGACTTCATGTGAGTAAGACATTAGTCCTTCACCTCAAACCATAAATCTCTGCACGTCACGCAGATTTAACGTATAGGACTTCTTTATCACTCCCGCCGTTTCTGTGGCAAGAAGACCATGCTATTGTTACAGCTGCAGCGGCAATGTTCGGATTATGTTTAGCGGTAAGCAGCACAACCAACAAGTGGAGCAAGAAAGGGTCAGTGAGTTTCTTTCTCACGCAATGCGAGTTGTCCTGAAATGTGTTTTCCACATGTTGAACACGAAGTGTTTTCCGCTCGTGCTTGGCTTGAGCTTCTTACCTGTCAACAGGCCAAAAAAGTGTTTGCAGCGTATACTGTCCCGCACCAGGAGGGTGTAGGCCACGCCCATGACTTCCCCATCTTCAAATGCAATGTGGATGCTCTGGGAGCCAAGCCCCACCTCCAGGTAGCTGAGCTCTAAGATTGGGCGGCAGTCACGCTTCTGGAGCCAATCAGACAGCTGCCCTTTGCTGGGAGGTCATAAATGCAGACAGAGGTTAACTTTAGCAGTGGCAGGAACTCCCAAAAAACAGTAGAAGGACTTAACAACTCTTTTCGTCAAGAACCTAAAAAAACCCCAACACTTTTGACACAAGGTTTCCAATAGCACATACCTATACTGCCGGTATAGGTATTCACTCTTGCTCAGCTACTCACCTGGCTCCTGATGTTACTTCAAGGACATGGATTCTCTTGTCTGACACCACCACCAGAGATGGAAACTCTTCTGGCTCCCCAAATCTCACAAGTGATGTCTGGCAGTAAAATGGACGTTCAGCCTGTGGACGTGTAACTTGCATGTGAGCACAACAGTTACTCACCTTTAGGAAACAACTGAGCTCCTCTTCCTCTTCGAAGACATCCACATCCAAGAAAAGCTTCAGCCGATGGTCAACCACCTCAAAGGCCTCAGTCAGCTGGTCTAAGTTTCCTGGGGAAATCCACTCAAGTAAACGACACCTTAAGAACATTTGCTTGTTGAAGCTACCGTCTCATCAGAGAATACAAAATCCATGTGGTATTTTTGTTTTAGAGACCCTTTTTTCACAGTAGTTAGCAAGTAGGAATACATGTAAGATGCAAACCCAATTTTCACATACATTTGAAATGGGGTGGCACGGGACAAGAGAAACTACCGGCACATTGAATTTTTGTGATGCTCTAGATAAAATGCAGTAGATAATTAAATGATTCCAAAGTGTTTACCTCAGCTCAACCAAATAAATAACACATATTATGGAACAGTTTTGTTAACAAGCCTTGAGGATTTCATTGCTTGGCTTATGTTCACCTGAAACTTTTGTTATATACAGTACTAGCTGGTTCGCCGCCCTCTGGGCGGCTCATCAGCTAGTTCCTGCGGAAGGCTGGTACGGTGGTGGTTCGCCGCCCTCCGGGCGGCTCATCAGCTAGTTCCTGCAGAAGGCTGGTAAGGTGGGCCTTCGGCCCACAAAAGTGTTGTTGCTTGGTTCAACTTTTTGTTCATCTTCATTACTTATCGCGAAAATAAAGAGATGTTTAGCTCTACTAAATAACTAACAATTTTATTGCAATGCTTGTGGGTAGACAACATTTTTTCGCTAAGATGCCCGCGCGATCGTAGTGAGCCACTGCCTGAGCGGCGCAGTGGCGCGGTGAAGTAGGTACGTTTTGAAAAGGGACAGACGGAAGGACAGACCGCGTGCGGGACGACGCACAATATATATATAGATATGTATGTTCATTATACTAAGACATACATTTTAACAGTGGCCGAAGCCTCTTGCAGGGTGTCGTACATTACGATACAGTTGGATTCATAGTTGAATAAAGCCATCACACACCAACGGAGTTGGCTCTTTCTGAAAGATGGAATACAGGCGGTGTAGCAGAGATGGTAGTGTAGCTGTAGCTGCCAGCCAAATCCTCTTTTCTTTGGCAATCAGCATTGAAGGACAGGGAGAACGAGTCAGACCCGTTCTCCCCATCGTAAAACGCGGGGTCCGCTGTGATGGCAGTAATGGCAGCTTCCACCGGATTATCGCTGATACAAGGGATCACCTGTTGGAGAGTGACATTTCAGGTCACTACTTTTGAAAGTATATTTAGAGGAGAGAAAATCTTCCATTCATGAACGACACCTTGATGTCTTTATTGCCTGTCCTTGATGGATGTTGGATTGGCGTACTGCTGTAAGGGAATGACTGGCCAACTAGCTGGATCAAGTGGTCACTTCCACATTCTGGACAGTTATCACAGTTTCCTGGAAAAAGCAAAAATAACAGAATGGTGGAAAAATCCGTTAAAATCTACTGTTTATCCTGTGTCGCATTATAAGGTCCCAGGAGACGCGGGAAACACAATCTTTCACAGGCCTGACAAAAAGACAGAAAAACATTCCCACATAAATATTCATACCTTTGGACAAATTCGGCCTCTCTGATTAATCTAACAGGTTTTGACATTGGCAGGAAATGACAGGAACTGAAGAAAAGCCACACAAAACATGGGGAGAACAGGTGCCGCCAGAAAGGATTCAAAATTCTTGTTTTTTTAATGTTGTAGGCAGAATTAATAATCAATAATAATCCACTCTTCTATGTACAGTATTGACATGTATACAAAAATAAGATATATTAAAAAAAACATGCTATTATATCCATCCATCCTTTTCCCATACCACTTGACTTCCTTAGGTGAGACAAGAACTTGATCTTCTCCCAAATGACTGGGTGAGAGGGCACATCCAGTAGAGGCAAACCACTTTTCATAATGCTTCTGGCAACGTACTGTATTTTCAACCAAACTACAGTGAAACTCCTCTACAACGAAACCTACATGGGTGAAAATACCCCCTTGTGTGAACAAATCTTAATGCATTAACACCATTCCCACTTTCCTCCCAACCATACAATGGAAAACCCCCTGATGCGTTATAGAAAATATTTTTCTCTGCTCTTGCCTCACGACGAGATTCACTACAACAAAGTCTAATCCAACAGCAACCTCTACTGCTTCGTTCGGAAACGGCAACAGCAATCACCACACTGGTTTACACATGTGCAGTAGTCCAGGAAGTATTTGTTATTGTTAGTTTCAGACGGAGCAAGAACGTTTCATTGCTAAAATGGCTACAAAACGGACGTTTGGATGTCAAGCAGCTAAGAGAAGAAGAGCTCTGACGCTGGAAGACAGGGTAAAAGTGGTCAAAATGAAAGACAGAGGAAGCAAAATAAAAGACATTATCCAAGAAATTGATGTAAGTGAAAGTGAATGCTGATTGTAAATTTCGCAATTTCTTTCCCTTTTTTCTTTCTACACTGACTATATGAAGTGTCAAATAAGTGTATGCTCATACTTATGCACGATTGGAATAAAAATAAAGAGTACACACACATTTGTGTGTGCATGTGCACATGCGTTTGTGTGTGTGTGTTTACATCTGAGATCAAATTTGCTACAGTGAAAACCCCCCTGTTGTGAAACATTTCTTGCTGCAAACATGATTTCGTTGTAGAGGAGTTTCACTGTAGTCCCAGCGGGTGTTGAGAAATCTTCAAAACATCTAAAGAACAAAGTAGAGTGTGCATGCCAGTGCAGGTCTTTCACATGAACCGTGGTCAAAGCACACATAGGTGGCTGCTGGCTGAATCTAATCTGTCGGCAGATTATGATTATGAAGGTTAAAAATTAAAAAAAAAAGATTGACGAGAAGATAATCACTTGGATGGTACTCTTAGCTGTATGTGGGAAAACAGAGCCATGAAGAAATCACGGCTTTGTCTTTCACAAACATGCCCAGTATTTTCATCTTGCACTCCAAACACACGAGATGAACCATGCATTTGTTTTGACAGAAATGGAGGGTGTTTTTAAGATCTGACTCATTGCCTCTGCATGACTTAGCTTGCTCACCTTTGTCACCCTCATCACATTCCATCAACTCTTTGCCATCTTGCGCATCGCCACCCTCTGGCAGCATCATAGGCCTTGGAGGTGGTTGACCTCCAGCCTCCATGAACTCTGACCCGCAACGAAGGCACTGCAAATGAACACCGCCTGGAAGAAGCTCTGCTTCACGGCGGCGGTTGGCCTCTGCCACAAGTGACAGCACATCAACGAGATCCTGGTCAAAAGAAAAATTACAGTAACACAAATCAAACACGCTTCTGGTCGTGGCACAGGTCTGAACCCGAATTTTGTTCTTTGTTTGCAACACGATCATTGGGCTGCATGCACATGTTAACCTTAAGGGCCTGCTTTGGGTCAGCATCCAGAAGGACGTAACATCGCCGCCTCTTTTCCTTCATGATATAATGAAACTTGATCTCCACAGCTGGAAACATTCCTTTGGTCTCCTGAAATAAATACATATCTGTGTGTGTGTGTGTGTATATATATATATATATATATATATATATATATATGTATATATTTTTTTTCGATTTTACGTGACTTCACCCTGTGGGTACAAGCTGCTTGCGTGGCATCGACGCTGGCCAGGCAGTCGAGCTCGAGGCGACATCGCTCCTGGCCTGACTGCACGTCTACCTCAAGCAAATGCCTCAGTTTGACACGCAGAAACACCTCCTTCATCTTCTCATCCTGACTTTTTTCATCTTCATCCTCTTTGTCAGGTAAGACACCCACCAGGAGTGGCAGACACTGGTCCACTGCACTCAAAAATACTTCATAAAGTGGTGTTTGATAACAACATATGTCAAGCATGTATTTTGTTTTTGTCATTACTACCTCCCATGTCTTCCTCTTGGTCTCCCTCCTTAGAAATGCCACACTCGCCGCTGACTGACTTGTGGGAATCCAGACTGTGTCCAGATGCACAGAGCTGGACTGCCACCGGACCATCCACCACAGTGTCTTCCAAACTGGACTCAGTGTGCGGAGGGCTCTGACTGGGCCACTGCAATGTGGACTCTGTCTCTTGCTCGGCCTCTAACTCAGGCATTGGCACCCTTGGCTCAGATGAGATAAGTGGTGGAGGAAGAACCTCAGAGGATAGGCAAAAGGGTATGTCAAGGCTGCTGGACAGTGTTTCCAAGCCATGAACAGTCTTGGCAGGAGGCAGCGCGACATCTACGTCCAGGTGGTGCTGGTACCGCAGCCAGTCCTCACCAAGCTGCTCTCTGAAACTGGACATGCGCTCGATCTCTTCTTGGTGTGGAAGAGCAATGTCTGGGAAGGAAGCACACCGGCACTCATTACAGTGCAGACCGACGCCACAGCTTAACTAGTCTAAAAATATACATCTGACTCAGTGCGGCCAGAGCCTCTCTGTCTCCTCCCTTGCATATGGAAAAAAAAACAAAAAAACTAACTAATAATGACTACGGTGAATTATTTTCCATTTCCAAGTCTGAGTCAGTCTAACATCAGAATACAGTTGGAAATAATGTTGACTTATTTTTCTCCATTATAACCCAGGCTTTGCATTATTTTAATTTTGAAGATGTGGTCTTGCTTCCCTTCCTATAGACTCTATAACATTTATCTGGATTTGGAGTAACGCAAGAGTTTTTCTTTTCCCATCCTGATCCATGGCACAGCCTTCCAAAGGTTTTGTGGCAATGGTTTGTCCATTAAAGCCAAATCCTGCTCGGTAACTAGCGATTGCACAAACATTGCTGAAAACATGACCTTCTTAGAGGCAAGCGATATTGAACGAAGCAGAACCAAAATACCTTTCATACCGGTATCAATAACCCACCCTGTGAGGAGGACATTGCCTGGTAGTCTGCATCACTGGGTTCAGAGATACTTGCTTGGCGCACTTTAACCTTGGGGTGCACCACAAAATTATTTCAAGTAAATGTAGAGAATATATCACAACTGCCAACTCTACCACACTTGGATCAGCATCCTCCATCGTACCCGGGACTTCTTTTTGTGACCACGTGAGACTCGCACATCCCCCACTGAAAGACTATCGCTGAGCTCCCCAGCTCCGCTTGACACATCTGCATGACTTTGTTCTAACTCTGCCGGAGGGGACAACTGGAGCTGGACAATTAGTTGTCCGGCTTTTGGCAGAACCTGAGGAAAGTAGTGCTCTCCTTTTAGACTTTCTGCTGTCGACACATTTTACACTGACGGAAACTTACAGATAACTCGGAGGAGGAGAGCGCGACACCATCAAGTTTAAGCTGTGAAAAAAACAATACATGAGAATGGGATTTAAATGCACTCCTTTATGTCACCAATTTCACCAACTTTGAGGCCAACAGCCTTGGGGGAGAGGTGTCGGACAGTACATGTGCGATGAGTCTTCTGGAAGTACAGCGGATTGCCCTCCAGGTACAACTACATGAAGGGACATTGGAATGTTTAAGTAGCTGTCTGCTGTAGGACATGTATGGACAGATGCATGTGTGCGTCCTCACCGTGTTGAGGCAGTGAAGCAAGGAGAGAGGAGCCAGTTGCGAATGCTCCAGAAGAAGATTATAGGCCAGGTCCAAGTGCTGGAGTGATGCCAACTGCTCCACACCTATTAAAGCACAAACATGATAAACAGAAACATATAAAGAGCTTATTTAAGTCAGTTTATGTTTTGGCCATTGTACTGTGTACCGTTTATAGTCTCCAGTTCATTGTTCCTGAGGATGAGCGTGAGCAGTTTGGCCGTGGCGCTTATGCTAAGTGTTGGCGCCCTCTGAAGGCAGTTGTAGCCTAAATTCAAATGTTCCAGTTCACTCAAAGGCTGAGAGGAAAGAAGAAGACATTAAAATGAAGCACAATGACTGCAGTTCCAAATCAGGAGGAAAACACTTAATGTTTGACCTTTAGAAATTCTGCACATTCCTGAATCTTGTTGTGGCTTAAATCCAAACATTTCAGAACATTCAGGAGACTCTAAGACAGGAAAAGTAACGTGAGCTTGTGTCAGTGGAATGAAAGTTAAGGTATTCCTTGGGTCATTTGTCTCACTAAAGACTGGTCAAGGCAGACAATGGAGTTATAGCTGAAGTTGAGGGTGTGCAGCTCCAGCCATGGCAGAGCAGAGCTGAGGTCACCGCCACATAGGGAGAGCAGTTCCTGCAGGAGCAAGTCACACACATCATGTTACAGGGGCTCGAACTGTCAGATGCAGTCACAGCCACGTTGAAAGCACCTCCAGGGAGCTCAGGCTCTTTGAGCAGATGAAGACCTCCAACTGGGAATAAACTCCTCTGAGACCCTCTAGACAGTGCGGCGGGATATTCTTCAGCTGCCAAGAGAAATAAAAAAGAAATTCAGGTGTTTAATTCACTCTTTTTTTAAAATCAGAATTTGTCTCACAGGGACAAAAAGTTTATATGTATTCAACATAGCGTTAAACATAGATCAATGAGTGATACTAAATAAATGAAAAAATAGAGAAAGACAAATAATGTTCTTATTGCTTGTATTTACACATAGAGCTTCAAACTGGTTTGAGGCAAAGATGGATGAGATGGCAATATGGGACGAATTGCGGCACTGGCAATCAAAATGTGACCATAAAATACAACTAGTAAGTAAAGAAACAGACAGGTGAAAAATAAGGGATACCAAAGAGTAAAGTACCTCCAGACACTTTAAAGACTTGAAAGGGAAAATCTTCACCCCAGACTGTAATCTTGTGCGTGACGGGTTGATGAGCTGCATAAAGCGCACACACACGCATGTGCACACACATACACGCACGTACAGGTTTCAAATGACAAATATTCCATTAGTTATTCATTCATTGTTATTTTAAAATCACCTTCAGGGAGATTGTCTTCTGCAGGATGTCGAAGAGAAACTGCAGTTGCAGCAAGGATGCAGAGTCAGATGGATGGGACGGCAGGGCCAGGAAACCATGCTGCTGTTTCCTGGATAGCAAGTGCTGCTCAAACAGTCGGTTGAGCTGCTGCAAGTTCGTCACTGGCAGGGTCAGTGTGCTGCTGCCTCCAAGCACTAACTCGCCTACAGATGGAGGTGGGTGGACAACTGAGATGCCATTATACAGGCACATTTTAATCAACCAGAATATTGCTGAAAACATCATTTTGATTTCAGAAGTTAATATAAAAATAATTACTGAAAACACACATCTTGAAACAGAATTGTTCATTGTAATTGTTTTGGTTTATTATGGTTTTATTTGTTTTAATTGTCATTGGTTTGCTTCTCCGCTTCTCCGGTTTGCTTCTGTATATGTGTGTGTGTATATATATATATATATATATATATATATATATATATTGAACAAATTCATGCATTTTGGATGTGGCAACTTTCTTTCCTCTCGTCATTTTCGATTGGATAAAATATTAAGCACAAAATTCATCATGACTTTCAAAAAACTTGAAATCTTCACCACATAGAAGTAGACCAGAATTTTAAGACTTTTGACTGGAAGACTGTGACAAACAAGGAGATGCTCTCTTGTGCCCGTTTCATGACCGTGGACTGCCTGTCTTGTGTATTTCTGTTCTTAGACTTAGCCGAAGAAGATTTTTTTTTTTGCCATTGATATGCCTCAAAGATTCTACATTTTTATGTGTGTGTATATATATATATATATACACACACACACACACATATACACACACACACGACACGGAAAGTGAAACATGTCATGTTAAGCATCTATTTATTTAATGTAGAGCAGGCATGTCCAAAGTCCGGCCCGGGGGCCAAATCCGGCCCGCAGCCAAATTTCATCCGGCCCTCGGCCCGTCATAAAATCAGTGCCGTTTGGGCGCAATGGAACACGTGTTGCATTGACTGAGGTCTCGTAGACTGGTGAGTGATGTTTCATAGAGTACTGCTTCCCTCTAGTGGCTAAATGAGTAATAGCATTCACTAAATGAGTAATAGCATTTAGACACTTGAGGGCATCACTCACGAGTTAACAAGACATCACTCCGTGTTTATATTGACTGATATGTCACATTTCAAATGATCCTTGCAGTTGTGGATATGTGTATTGCTTGTTCATTTCCCTGTTGTTCAAGTCAAAGGTTTTGTGACTATTGAAAAGTCATGGTGATACATTTTATGTTTCAAATCAATCAATTTGCACTCAGGAGACTTCTGTTTAAGAAAAAGTCAAGTGAATAAGCAGTTACATGTGATATACCTGTTTCAAATGAACCAAAATAAATTCTTAAGATTGTTGAAATTAAAATAAAAATAGAAATGTGAAACAGACTGGCTTACTAAAATTTGTTGAACAATATTGTTGTTCAATGTAAAGAATGTCAGCCAAGGTCGGCCCCCCGACATTTTACCACATAAAATCTGGCCCCCTTGGCAAAAAGTTTGGACACCCCTGATGTAGAGTATCGATGACTGGCGCTTACGGCTAAGAAAACACTTAATTGTCGATAGAAAATTAATAAGACAATCAAATGTATTTGGAGTGTACTTACTGAATCTCTACCATTTTTTTTATTGAACTACTAAAACAATCGAACTCATCTACGACATTCCGATTTATTCAGATGTACCTATGTATCTATATATTTTAGATTACGAGGGCAAATGAGTATCAAGCGGCACTATTTGAACCGAACTTGGGATCAAAACTCACCATGATTTCGGAGGAGTGTTGCCAGGCGAATGACAAGCGGGGACTGGCCACCGTCAGTACGAGACATCCTTGGCCGGCGTTGTAGCACTGAGCTGCTGTCAGAAATGACAAGCTGCTCGTTTTGAATGCGCTAACATAACAACCTTGAAAAACAAACACCCATATTAACCGGCACCATTTGTCAGAGAAACAAATAACATTCCGAATTCAGCTGCACTGAGCCAGCCGCCAGTCGGACACGCTAGCGAAAACACTTCCTGGTCACAAGATCAAATGTGTCATGGTGACATGGCAAACACGCGCATTTGCAGTCTGTTAACAAGCAACATTAATGCGTTCTCACTTGTCCCTAATATTTTCCTGCATAGTACAGTAACATAAAGTGGTGGTTTTCATTGCGTTAATACTGACATCCATGTCACGTGACGAGAAACCGACTACGGTGGCCGTGAAGGCCTTAGTGACAACCTTTTTTTTTACATAGAATGAAAGTAATTTTTTACACCTGTATGTTTTTAGAACCACTAATATACAATATATAATGGTATATATGTAGAATACATTTACTTATTAAATTTATACATATATTTTTTTCTGAGCCAGATCCGTAAGCAAGGAAACTATGGATGTCTTTGGACAAAACCCATCCTTTCTCAGAATTGCTTACGATATTATTGAAAACAATGCTTTAAACACTTCAGGATTGTACTCGTCATAGATAATTTAAAATGACTCAAACGTTAAATGTCATATTACTTTTTCATTAAAATTCGTGAGCACTGAGTGGCGCTCTTGGGGCGGTAACCATAGAAGCCGTTTCTCCATGTCATTCGCCATCTATTTTCCGAACTGTAAAATGTGGATGAAGGACAGGAGATGTTTAGGTTTTTGTTTCGCCAGTGAATATTCTTGTTTTACGTTATAACCGACAGCTTAAATAATGGGTTTAAATCAACTGACAGTGCTGTCGTTGTTGTTGTGTTTGTTGTTGTTGTTGGAGGGTTTCAGGTGGACCGGTCTGTCATGTCATACTGGAATATGATATATTTTCAAGAATCCCTGGATATTATGTAACTTTCAACTACCCGAAAGCAGTGGTTCCAAAACTGGAGTCCCGAAACCAATGTCTGCGAGCTGCAGCAATCAAATACGTTATTATGTTTAAAATGTGAATACAGTACCTTCATATTGGGATCTGATTGGAAATAAAATAACCAATTACTCCACCTCCCATAGCTTTGGTACAATTAAAAGCCCCGATGTAGTCACAGTATCATATATTGTCACATACATCTTACAGTACATGTTTGCATAAATTAATGTGTTATTATTATTATTATTATTAATAGTAGTAGTAGTATGACAAATGTCTTGTACAGTATTTACTGGAATAAATATAATTTACAATATTTAAAACAAGCCGTAATAACTTTACGACGTTTTTTTCTCCAAAAATACTTGAACTAATTTTTTTATTCCAATAGCATTTCGGCGTATACGCGGTCGGTATGTTTACCTATATTTGCCATTATGAGGAAGTGACTGGAAAAATAGCTCCCCTACAAAAAGTTTGACAAGTCCTCAGTAATGAGAATTGTAGGACCCAGCAGACCACCGTACCCCTTGCTTCACCTGTTCGCGTACGCACGAGCAGCCCCCTTCCCCTCCCATCCTTTTTTTCAAGTTTTACTTCGTACTTCCTTCCACCAGACCAGGATAATGTCACAAAAACCAACGCAAATCACAATGCTCCAGCTCTACAGCCTTTTGGTCGTCACCGCGTCGGTCGCCGGCGCCTCCCTGGCCGAGATGGTCTTCCGCTGCCCGGCGTGCACCGCGGAGCGCCTGGCTCTCTGTCCGTGGCTCAGCGAGCCTTGTGCGGAAATCGTGCGCGAGCCGGGCTGCGGGTGCTGCCCGGTGTGCGCCCGGCAGGAGGGTGAGACGTGCGGCGTGTACACCCCCAGGTGTGCCGCCGGCTTGCGATGCTACCCGACGCCCGATTCTGAGCTCCCGTTGGAGCAACTGATGCAGGGCCAAGGCCTGTGCCGGCAAACGGTCGACACCGACATCACGAGCCAGGAGCACCGGGAGCAGACCAGCGGTAAGTCCTCCTTTTGTCTCATATCAGTATCGAATCAGCTTGTAACACCGATCTGCTTTTCATTGTTTATCAAAACTACAAGAGTTATGCTTTTATTTCAAATACATTGTGATGTTCGCATTAAGGCACGTACGAGGATTCGCGTTGCTAAAACCACATGCATTAGTCTCCTGTGTTTGATTTCAAATGTCATTGTGTGAGTCCCTGCTGCACAGACCTGGGTGAAGTGCACATGGGGGTGAAGAAGGCAAAAGGAACGGTCCTCCACTCCCTATATAGAGCGCTGCCTTTAGCACAGCGAACCAATGCATTGGCCAGAATTCTCACAAACTGCACTCCTTGGATGGAGCGAGAAGGAAAAAAAAAATCCCAATGTTGATGTTGACGATTCTTTGAGGGAGTTGAGAGAGCCGGGAGACAGCGGGAGGAATGTTGCATTGTTTGGAAAAGCTGGACTTTAGGCTTTGACCTGCAGTAAGCACACACTGCGGTTTACCTAGAAATTGGGCCGACTGTGTGTGCAGGACTCCAGTGAGGCTCATGTGCTTTGTGTTTGTACAAGGACGGGTCACTGCGAAGAGGAAAAGTAAACAGTGTTATTATTTGGATGATTCTGAGGCCCTCACTGAAGCCGGACAACTTGTCGCTTTTGAATGCTTATCTTGAATGACACGTTTATTTTGAACTTGATGAGTAATTATCCCTATGATCCATCCATCCATCTTCTACCGCTTATCCGGGGCCGGGCCGCGAGGGCAACAGCTTTAGCAGGGAAGCCCAGACTTCCCTCTCCCTAGCTACTTCTTCCAGCTCTCCCCGGGGGATCCCGATGCGTTCCCAGGCCAGCTGGGTGACATAGTCTCTCCAGCGTGTCCTGGGTCTTCTTCGGGGTCTCCTCCCGGTGGGACATGCCCGGAACACCTCACCAGGGAGGTGTTCAGGAGGCATCCGAATCAGATGCCCAAGCCACCTCATCTGGCTCCTCTCAATGTGGAGGAGAAGCGGCTCGACTCGGAGCCCCTCCCGGATGACCGAGCATCTCACCTTATCTCTAAGGGAGAGCCCGCACACCCTGCGGAAAAAACTCATTTCGGCCGCTTGTATCCCTGATCTCGTTCTTTCGGTCACGACCCATAGCTTGTGACCATAGATGAGGGTTGGAACGTAGATCGACCGGTAAATTGAGAGCTTCGCCCTTTGGCTCAGCTCCTTCTTCACCACGACAGACCGATACAACGTCCGCATCACAGCAGACGCTGCACTGATCCGCCTGTCAATCTCTCGCTCCCTCCTGCCCTCACTCGTGAACAAGACCCCAAGATACTTAAACTCCTCCACTTGGGGCAAGATCTCCCCCCCGACCCGGAGGGGGCACTCCACCCTTTTCCGACTGAGGACCATGGTTTCAGATTTGGAGGTGCTGATTTTCATCCCAACCGATTCACACTCGGCTGCGAAACGCTCCAGTGAGAGTTGGAGAGCCCTGTTTGAAGGAGCCAACAGCACCACATCATCTGCAAAAAGCAGGGATGTAATACTGAGGCCACCAAAACGGACCCCCTCAACGCTTCGGCTGCGCCTAGAGATTCTGTCCATAAAGGTTATGAACAGAATCAGAGACAGAGGGCAGCCTTGGCGGAGTCCTACCCTCACTGGAAACGATTCCGACTTACTGCCGGCAATGCGAACCAAACTCTGACATCGGTGGTATAGTGACCGAACAGCCCGTATCAGGGGGTTCGGTACTCCATACCCACGAAGCACCCCACACAGAACTCCCCGAGGGACACGGTCAAACGCCTTCTCCAAGTCCACAAAACACATGTAGACTGGTTGAACGAATTCCCACATACCCTTGAGAACCCTGCTAAGGGTGTAGAGCTGGTCCACTGTTCCACGGCCGGGACGAAAACCACACTGCTCCTCTTCAATCTGAGGCTCGACTGCCTGACGGAGCCTCCTCTCCAGCACCCCTGAATAGACCTTACCAGGGAGGCTGAGGAGTGTGATCCCTCTGTAGTTGGAACACACCCTCCGGTCCCCCTTTTTAAAAAGAGGGACTACCACCCCGGTCTGCCAATCCAGAGTTAATCTCTCCATTGACCACGCGATGTTGCAGAGGCGTGTCAACCAGGACAGCCCCACAACATCCAGAACCTTGAGGAACTCCGGGCGGATCTCATCCACCCCTGGGGCCTTGCCACCAAGGAGCTTTTTAACCACATCGGTGACTTCAACCACAGAGATAGGAGAGCCCACCTCAGAGTCCCCAGGCTCTGCTTCCTCCAAGGAAGGCGTGTTGGTGGAGTTGAGGAGGTCTTCGAAGTACTCTGCCCACCGGTTCACAATGCCCCGAGTCGAAGTCAGCAGCGCCCCATCCCCACTGTACACAGTGTTAGTGGTGCACTGCTTCCCCCTCGTGAGACGTCGGATGGTGGACCAGAATTTCCTCGAAGGCGTCCGGAAGTCGGCTTCCATGGCCTAACCGAACTCTTCCCATGCTCTGGTTTTTGCCTCGGCGACCACCAAAGCTGCGTTCCGCTTGGCCAGTCGATACCCGTCAGCTGCCTCTGGGGTCCCACAGGCCATAAAGGCTCGATAGACCTCCTTCTTCAGCTTGACGGCATCCCTTACTGCTGGTGTCCACCAGCGAGTATGAGGGTTGCCGCCACGACAGGCACCAACCACCTTACGGCCACAACTCAGATTGGCCGTCTCAACAATAGAGGCACGGAACGTGGTCCACTCGGACTCAATGTCCCCCGTCTCCCGCAGAACATGGGAAAAGCTCTGTCGGAGGTGGGAGTTGAAACTCCTTCTGACAGGGGATTCCGCCAGACGCTCCCAACAAACCCTCACATTAAGTTTGGGTCTGCCAGGACGGACCGGCATCTTCCCCCACCATCGGAGCCTACTCACCACCAGGTGGTGATCAGTTGACAGCTCCGCCCCTCTCTTCACCCGAGTGTCCAGAACATGCGGCCGCAAATCCGATGACACGACCACAAGGTCGATCATGGAACTACGGCCTTGGGTGTCCTGGTGCCAAATGCACATGTGGACACCCTTATGTTTGAACAAGGTGTTCGTTATGGACAGTCCGTGACGAGCACAGAAGTGCAATAACAAAACACCACTCGAGTTCTGATCGGGGGGGCCGTTCCTCCCAATCACGCCCCTCCAGGTCTCACTGTCATTGCCCACGTGAGCATTGAAGTCCCCCAGTAGAACAAGGGAGTCCCCAGCAGGAGTACTCTCCAGCACACCCTCCAAGGACTCCAAAAAGTTTGGTGCATATGCACAAACAACAGTCAGGACCCGTCCCCCCACCCGCAGGCGAAGGGATGCAACCCTCTTATCCACCGGTGTGAACCCCAATGTACTGGCACTGAGCCCGGGGGCAATGAGCATGCCCACACCTGCTCTGCGGCTCTCACCGTGAGCAACTCCAGAGCGAAAGAGAGTCCAACCCCTCTCGAGAGGACTGGTACCAGAACCTAGGCTGTGTGTGGAGGCAAGTCCGACTATATCCAGTCGGAACCTCTCTGCCTCACACACCAGTTCGCGCTCCTTCCCTGCCAGAGAGATGACATTCCATGTCCCAAGAGCTAGCTTCTGCAGCCGAGGATCGGACCGCCAGGGTCTCCGCCTTTGGCTGCCGCCCAGCTCGCATTGCACCCGACCCCTTTTGATCCCTCCCACGGGTGGTGAGACCATGAGAAGGGGGACGCACGTTGCCTCTTCGGGCTGAGCCCGGCCGGGCCCCATGGGTGTAGGCCCGGCCACCAGGCGCTCGCCAACGAGCCCCACCTCCAGGCCTGGCTCCAGAGGGGGACCCCAGTGACCCGCGTCCGGGCAAGGGAAACTGAGTAGGATCGATTTTATTTTTCATAAGGGGCTTTATGAGCCGTGCTTTGTCTGGTCCCTCACCTAGGACCTGTTTGCCATGGGTGACCCTGCCAGGGGCATAAAGCCCCAGACAACTTAGCTCCTAAGATCATTGGGACACACAAACCCCTCCACCACGGTAAGGTGACGGCTCACGGAGAGGTATCCCTATGATAAGTTATCATTATTTAGTTACTTTATGTGACTAAGCACAGAGATCAGCTCAAGTGTTGCTGGGTCAAAAGGCTTCAATCATTAAGTGCTTAAAGCTTCCAAAGGCTTCACATCACAGCACTTTTGGTTGTGATGCAAAAACATTGGCTCAACGTAGCATCTTGCCCTTGGCGAATAAATGACTGCTGCTTAAAATGTTTGACGGAACATTATGTGAATTATTATCCATCCATCCATCCATCCATTCATTTTCAACAACGCTTATCCTGAACATGGTCACAAGGAGTTGCTTGAGCCTGACTTTGGGTAGACTACACCCTAACTGGTCGCCAGTCATTTCGAGACAAGCAACGATTCAAACCCACACCCACACTGGCACTAAGTGGGTAACAATCCCACACTGCCCGCACACAAGTCAGGCGAGTCTTACACTACACCATCAGCGACCTCATGTGAATAATTATCATAACAATAATAGTAATAGCTTAGATTAGGGCAGTATAAAATAAAAACACCTTATTCATAATAACGTGTTATTCTTTTAAATTAAGGATGTTCGTTACCCCCTTTTTCCACCCGATACCAGTAGGATTATGCACCAATACCATGTTACTGATACCTCTAGAACAGGGGTGCCCATTATGTCGATCCTGATCTACTGGTAGATCTAAGACAGGTCCCAAGTAGATCCGAGGAGTGTCAGGGGAGAAAAAAAACAAACAACCATTTGTGTGTCTTTGTACATGTTAGTAATATATTTTTTTGTGTTAATGTACGCTGCACCCTAATCATCCTATCAGTCTCATTTTAACAAAATAAATAAATAAATAACTAAAAATAAAATAACGCTGGTAAATTTGTGGTGGCGGGTTATTACGTTGCTGGAAGTTGTTAGCGCTCAGCAGTCTGCAATTGCAGCTTGTGATCAGAGCTGTTGCTCTTTTATCGTCATTATTCTAAATCAGAGTTTGCTTCGTATACATACCGGTAAGGGTAGATCCCGGGAGGTTAGTTGATCACAAGTAGATCTTCGGTCCAAAAAGTTTGGGCACCCCTGCTCTAGAACCTTTGTCAATAATGTTCTGAAGTTTCATTGAACAAAAATAACAAAACATTGTGAACTATGCCTTTCTTTATGACGTAGATGATATTTCAAACCGCTGGAACAGGCTGCTGGACTTGGGGTCACATTTTCTTTCCCTTTAGTATCTGTGGTTGGTATTGTGAGCCTCCATGAGTACACCTACAATAAGGCCGGTATCATCCCGGTTTCAAGTTTTATTTTTTGCGAGATTGCACAAGGATGCCACGATAAGTGTGCTGTGACAAACAATTGACACTTTCTAAATCACTCCTTCTGTCTTTAATTGGTCGTCTTTCTTCAGTTGCGGTGATTTCGCTTATATATCAAATCAAGGGCACAAGATCGACGATTTTTTTCACAGCTCATTTTTTTTATCATGTTGTACAGTCAAGTTATGATATCTGTTTTACAAATACAGTATTATGAAGCGGTTCAGATAATCAATGGATGGAAAAAGACAATCTTTCCTCTCCCTTAAGTGCTCATTTGCGCATAATCCAGCCAATTGGTGCGTGTGAAATGTCTTTTGCAGCATTTATTCAGCTTCAAATTGTTAGATGACAGGATGCTTCACATCCCACACAGCCTACCCCTACATTTGTCTGTGTGAACGCAGTTACGATGTCAAGGTACCTCGGTGCTCCTGGAAGTGAGAGCCGGAGTGGAAAGAAACAGCGGTGCCATCTGAAATAACATGGTTAGCTAACAAGAGAAAGCATTCCTGTGCAGTTGAAGCCTGACAGACTGAAATAGCCTCGAGATAATCCTCCACCCATAAATGTGGACTTCTTCAAAAACAGTGCCGCACACCTCTGTCACCCCAGTTTCTCCCAATCACGACAGCAACTGCACATATCGTAGCTGTGCCTAGAATCTTCTTGTGCGTGTACTGAAAACCAGAATCACTTTTCACCCATTCTGTGCTGAAGACTCATTTGCAATCAATACAAACACAACATTGCTGCAGGACTCATTTTTTTATTCATCCATCCGTTTTTTTTAATTGCTCATCCTCATGACGGTCGAAATTTAGCTACAACCTATCCCTGGATTAGCTGGAGTTGTCTCCAAACCTTAAAGCTGAAGAATGGGTTTCCCAGTTGCCCCAGGCGAACCCAACCAAGCATTCTTGAGCAATAGGCTTCACTCATGGATGCTCTCCATGCTTTGCCAGAGGTCTGTGAATGAGCATTACTCTTCCGTGGCATCCTAAATAATTGTCGATGTGTGAATGAGGCCACAAAACCAGAATCACTTTTCACCCATTCTGTGCTGAAGACTTATTTGCAATCAATATAAACACAACATTGCTGCAGGACTCATTTTTTTATTCATCCATCCGTTTTTTTCCTCTTGGAAGAGCAGACCACAACTTGGTATTTCTCGAGCCTGTGTACAAACCCCTGGTGCACAGGCAGCCAACTGTGACCAGAATGGTCAAGAAATGGTCATCGGAAGCTGAAGATGCTCTGCGGGACTGCTTCGCGACAACCAGGTGGGAACTCTTCAGCGAGGTTCATGGAGAGGACATTGATGCACTCACTGACACCATCACGGATTATATAAACTTCTGTGAGGAGAACACCGTACCCACCAGAACTCTGCGGTGTTTTTCCAACAACAAACCATGGATTAATCCTGACATAAAGACCCTGCTGAAGGAGAAGAAGAGAGCTTTTCGGTCGAGAAACAGAGAGGAGCTGAAGGCCGTGCAGATTCAGCTGAGAAGAAAGATCAGGGAGGGGAAGAAGATATACAGGATGAAATTGGAGGACCAGTTACAGGCCAGCAATGTCACTGGTGTCTGGAGGGGCCTGAAAACCATCTCAGGCCATGACAGCCCAAAGACAGTGATCGAGAAGGACAAGGACTGGGCAGATGGACTGAACCATTTTTTCAACCGTTTCGACCAGTCGTCTGTCCCTTCCCCCAACCACAAACTGCAACCTCTCTCACTGAGGACTTCTTCTCCTCCCCCTCCTCTTTCGACCATCACTCATCAACCCAGTATGTCACCTGGTTCCTGCCTGTCCGTCACAACAGAGCAGGTAAGGAACCAACTGAGGAAGATGAATGTGAGGAAGGCAGCAGGTCCGGGCAAGATCAGTTCCCGGCTCCTCAGGACCTGCTCTGACCAGCTGTGTAACATTGTCCAGCACATCTTCAACCTGAGCCTGAAGCTGGGCAGAGCTCCACAGCTGTGGAAAACTTCGTGCCTGGTCCCAGTGCCCAAGACCCCCCACCCTAAGGAGCTGAACAGCTACAGACCGGTGGCGCTGACGTCTCACCTGATGAAGACGCTGGAGAGACTCATCCTCGCCCACCTTCGACCGCTGGTGAGCCCGTCACTGGACCCGCTGCAGTTTGCCTATCAGCCTGGCATCGGGGTGGAAGACGCCATTATCTACCTCCTCCACTCAGTGCTGTCACACTTGGAGAAGGCTGGGAGCACTGTGAGAATCATGTTCTTTGATTTCTCCAGTGCCTTCAACACCATCCAGCCCAATTTGCTGGGAGGCAAACTGCAGAACGCCGGAGTGGACCACCATCTCACAGCATGGATCATAGACTACCTCACAAATCGGCCGCAGTACGTGAGATTGCAGAGCTGTGAGTCGGACCGGCTTCTCTGCAGCACTGGAGCGCCGCAGGGGACTGTTCTGGCTCCATTCCTGTTCATCCTCTACACCTCGGACTTCAGACACGACACTCCAAACTGCCACCTTCAGAAGTTCTCCGATGACTCTGCGATTGTTGGCCTCATTACAGAAGGGGACGATCGGGAGTATAGGGGACTGACAAAGGACTTTGTGGACTGGTGCCAGCAGAATCTCCTCCAGATCAACCCTAGGAAAACTAAGGAGTTGGTTGTGGATTTCTGCAGGAAAAAGTCCTCACCAGCACCGATGAACATCCAGGGTATGGACATAGAGAGGGTGGCCTCCTACAAGTACCTTGGTGTTCTTCTCAACGACAAACTGGACTGGTCTACAAACACGGACACCCTGATTAGGAAAGGACAGAGCCGACTCTTCCTACTCAGGAAACTGAGGTCTTTTGGGGTTCAGGGGTCACTCCTTAAGACGTTCTATAACTCGGTGGTGGCCTCGGCCATCCATTATGGCATTGTCTGCTGGTCAGGCAGCATCTCGGCCCGGGACAGAGAGAGACTGGAGCGACTGGTTAGGAAGGCCAGTTCTGTCCTGGGTTGCTCCCTTGACACTCTGGAGGAGGTGGGCAACAAAAGGATGCTAACTAAGCTAAAAGCTATGATGGCCAGTCCCTCCCACCCCCTCCAGCCCGCCCTGACAGCACTTGGTAGCTCCTTCAGCCAGAGACTGTTACACCCGCGCTGCAAGAAGGAGAGATACCGACGCTCGTTCCTACCGACTGCTGTCAGGCTGATGAATAAAAAATAACAATCATAATAATAATAATAATTTTATCCATTTGTGTTCATATTGTATTTAATTGAAAGATGTTTGTTGTTTTTTTTCTCTTTCTCCTTTCTTCTTTCTACATACATTCTTGCTGCTGGAGGCTGTAAATTTCCCCATTGTGGGACGAATAAAGGATATCTGATCTTATCTTATCTTATGTGTTTTGTTTTGATTCAACACCAAAATATCAGCCTGTTTTCATGGAGGACTATGCAGCTAGTGCAGCTACTGTTGACAAGCTGAAATTTTATCAAATTGATTAATTGATTTTCAAAAATAATTATCAATTAAGGCGGCCCGGTATTCCAGTGGTTAACACGTCGGCTTCAGAGTGGAGAGGTACCGGGTTCGATTCCAGCTCTGGCCTCCCTGTGTGGAGTTTGCATGTTCTCCCTGGGCCTGCGTGGGTTTTCTCTGGGTGCTCTGGTTTCCTCCCACATTCCAAAAACATGCGTGGCAGACTCATTGAACACTCTAAATTGTCCCTAGGTGTGAGTGTGAGCGTGGATGGTTGTTCGTCTCTGTGTGCCCTGTGATTGGCTGGCAACCGATTCAGGGTGTCCCCCGCTTACTGCCCGGAGACAGCTGGGATAGGCTCCAGCACCCACCGCGACCCTAGTGAGTATCAACCGGTTAGGATAATGGAAAACACAAGGTTCATAAGGGGCTTGTAGCTGTTTATCAATTAATTTGATAATCGATAGTCGTTCAATTAAAACCCTTAAACCGAGGGCAACTTTCCCAAAAACGCCTCTGGAAAGGTGCACCCAAAGTAAATTTGTAGCTGTTCTTGAACCATTTGGAGTATCAGCATAGTTTTGGTCTCTTTATGAAATATTCAAAATGTTATCATTTTGAATACCCCCCGCCCCCACCTCCAAACAATCAGAATCTGTGTAAGTGCTCCTGTCAATGAACTATGGATGTTTGAAAACAGAAAGAAAAGGCGAATCTTATGTTCGTCTAATTTCTTTTCACAACATCTGCCTTGAAAATGGATTTAGAATGTTGATTAGGACTTGAAAACACTACAGGATCAAAGCTTGAGGTCTCCCCAAGTTCCGGTCCAAATTCGACAATTGTAACTTGTAGGGTACCATTCAAATCTCCAGAAACTTTTAAAAGATGTAAAAACCTGTTCACACATGTCCTCAGCTGACGACGTGCATCAGCGATTTGTTTTGACAGACCCTCCAAACTTTAAGGGTTTAAATAGCCATGTGAGTATAGTGTGTGTGTGTGTGTGTGTTTGTGCGCGTGCATGCGTGTGTGTGTGCGTGTGTGCGTGTGTGCGTGTGTGCGTGTGTGCGTGTGTGCATGTGTGCGTGTGTGCGTGTGTGTGTGTGTGTGCGCGCGCGTGCGTGTGTGTGTGTGTGTGCGTGTGTGCGTGAGTGTAAGCATGCCAGAACGTGACCAAACAGCAGATTGAGATGAAAAGTTAAACACTTTCAAAAACCAGTTCCACCCAGTGCTCTGGGGTTGATGAAGAGTCACACTGTGTAATTTAGACATTAACTGGTTCTCTTTTTTAAATGTTATTCTGATTTATCCTTGAAACTTGTTTTGTGCAACAACTTGGGCCTGACCAGATCGATATCAGTCATCTGAGTGTGGCTGGCTGAAGACAATTTTTTTTACATCCACTGAAGTGAATGAGCCAGGATTCGCTCTGCTGACCCGAATCTTGACGTGGCACCTATGGCCTTTGTGCATTCTGGGAATGTGCCATGGATCAGTTTTAGAAAGGAACTCATTGTCTAGGGATTAATCAAAGCAGTAGACTGGACAGTTGGCCTGCTCCTCTGTTTATACTGCTGATCCGAGACCACCGAGGCCTAACTCCCCAACAAGAGAGGGAGGGGTCTGGTGGTGTGGTCCTCTGTGGTTGGCTGCATGTACATACATTGCAAGAGATAGTGGCCTTTGACCTTTACAAATGGTGCATTCATGTGTGGTACTGCCTAGACTTTAGACCTACATAATGTATGTCGGGTTTTGTCGGAGACATTTGAATAAATTACGCAAGAGCAGTTTTTAGATGACTAATCTTTTTTTTGGAGCCCAAAATGCAGACATTTTGCAATGGGTCACAAAACATAGGTCACACACTTAACTTGGTGCCATTTGATTTACAATTCCTAAAATCATAAAAATGTTGGGCATGTCTATCTTTATAGATCATGTAGTCAAACAAAAGAACTAAGGTTGAAAAAAACATTTTCATGAACAAAATAAAATTACATCTAAAATACCTTTGCAAAAATGGAAACTAACTTAAACTACATCTTCCGTTTATGAAACTAACTATATCTATAATTATAGCAGAAATGTCTTTTGGTTTCATCTTTGTCAATTATTATCAAACATGAGCTTTCAGGGTTCATTTAAATGTATTTATTTCAATATTGCTGTATGCCTGTACAGAAGAAAGAAGTTCCAATAGTCGTTTGAGAAATGTAATTTCCTATACTTTACTGCACTTAGTGAACTTTTTAGATTACCTTGCACTCAACAAAAACACTTCATATATTGAAATAAACTAAAACAAATACTAAAATTGCTCAGAATAAACTAAAAACAAACAAAACTAGAATAACTAACAACCTTCCTCCTAACAACTAATTCAAAGGAACTGAATTTTAAAAAAAGTCTTAACAAGATAAAAACTAACTACAATGAGAAATCCAAACCTATACCTAACCATTGCTTGGGGATAGACATTCTGGTCCTGCATCCTCCTCCTAAAATAATTTGGCACTTTCTGACTGTGAGTCATTTCCCAGGTGAGGCCTCGGAAGTGTTCTTCGAGTCAGGCCTGGGTGACGTACGCCTACCCAGTAAGGAAACCACTTGGATGGGGCCAAAGGAGAGTGCTGTGCGACAACATCGTCAAGAGATGAAGACAAAGATGAAAAGCAACAAGGTGGAAGAGCTTAAACTGACTCGACCCAAACAGGTGAGGACAAGCCGGCAAACGATGTACTGATTGCAACAACGCCATATTCACCAATGGACTTCTAAAATCAAACCTCATCCTCGGAGCTGGATTCATCCATAGTTCGAAAACAGTTTACCTGCTTTGCAATGTGATTCTGCGTCAGTTATCCTCAATTAATCCTTCATTTCTACATCTTCTTTTAATAACATGTAATTTCAGGTGAGAGCAATCCGGTATCATTATGTTTACATTTAGTGAACACACGAAACAACCCACATGCACAGTTGGAACAACAACAAAAGTTATGTAATAGTCAACATTGGGTGGTGACAACACAGACATAAACCATAATAAATGCTGTTGGGTGCTGTCAGCTGTTCATTACTTTCATTATTTTATCATTCATCCATTCCCAATATACTCTATTTAGACCATATTTTTTCTGCATGTGTATTTTATGTAGACTTGAAAGACCTCTTAAATCTGAGCACAGAGTGGTGATCTTTCTCATAGCTTTGATTACTCTGTGCCTTGTTTTGGGCAAAAGACTCCGTGTCAGCAGGAACTGGACCAGGTGCTGGAGAGGATCTCCAAGATGCCCTTCAGAGATAATCGAGGTCCCCTGGAGGACCTTTATGCTCTGCACATTCCTAACTGCGACAGGAGAGGGCTGTATAACCTCAAACAGGTGAATAATAAACGTTTCATCATTGGGTACCACTGACCTGACTCGAAATGATGATAGAGACTTGTTTTGTTGGTTGCTCCATCAGATTAGTTTTAGTTTTTTTTGGTTCTAATATCTATCTATCTATCTACATATCTACTGTGTGTGTGTGTGCGCACGTGTATCTCTCTCTCTCTTTATATATACTGTATATATATATTTTTTAACATCCTCATCTCACCCCCCTGGGGTGGTGTCCGTCCCTCATTCAGCTCGGGTCCTCTACCAGAGGCCAGGAAGCTTGAGGGTTCTGCGCAGTATCCTTGCTGTTCCCAGCAATGCACATTTCTGGACTGAGATGTCCGATGTTGTTCCCGGGATCTGTTGCAACCACTCATCTAGTTTGGGGGTCACTGCCCCGAGTGCTCCGACCACCACAGGCACGACTGTCACCTTTACCTTCCAGGCTCTCTCCAGCTCCTCTCTGAGCCCTTGGTATTTCTCGAGTTTTTCGTGTTCCTTCTTTTTGATGTTTCCATCACTTGGGACCGCTACATCCACTACAACGGCTTTTTTCTGCCCTTTATCTAAGATCACGATATCTGGTTGGTTCGCCATTACCATCTTGTCAATCTGGATCTGGAAGTCCCACAGGATCTTCGCTGTCATTCTCCACCACCTTCGGAGGTGTTTCCCATTTTGACCTTGGGGTTTCCAGTCCATACTCCGCACAGATGTTTCGGTAGACTATGCCAGCCACCTGGTTATGGCGTTCCATGTGGGCTTTCCCTGCCAGCATCTTACACCCTGCAGTTATGTGTTGGATCGTCTCAGGTGCCTCTTTGCACAACCTACACCTTGGGTCTTGTCTGGTGTGGTATATCTGGGCCTCAATGGCTCTGGTGCTCAGGGCCTGCTCGTGAGCAGCCAGGATGAGTGCCTCTGTACTATCCTTCAGGCCAGCCCTCTCTAGCCAGTGATAGGACTTCTTGAGATCAGCCACTTCAGTTATGGTCCTACATCCCGTGTTGGGGCTTGTCCTCCCATGATAGTCCTTCTTCCAGCGCCTCACCATCTGTTCCCCATTGTCTGAGACATTCTGAGTAGGTCATCCGTTGGAGCCTTTTCATGGAGCTTGGATGTTTCATCCTGGACAGTGGCTCTCACGCTCACTAGTCCCTGGCCTCCTTCCTTTCGGTTTGCGTACGGTCTCAGGGTGCTGGATTTGGGATGGAACCCACCATGCATGGTTAGGAGCTTTCGGGTCTTAACCTCTGTGGTCTGAATCTCTTCCTTTGGCCACCTTTTTATTCCTGCAGGGTATCTGATCACTGGCAGGGCATAGCTGTTTATTGCCCGGGTCTTATTCTTGCCATTGAGCCGACTTCTTAGGACTTGCCTCACTCGCTGGAGGTATTTGGCCGTAGCCGCTTTCCTTGTTGCCAGTTCGAGGTTGCCATTGGCTTGTGGTATACCGAGGTACTTGTAGCTGTCCTCAATGTCTGCTATTGTTCCTTCAGGGAGTGAGACCCCTTCAGTGAGGACTACCTTTACTCTCTTAGTCACCATCCGTCTAAATTTCTCAATCCCCAAATGACATCCCAATGTCGCTGCTGTAGATCCTGGTTGTGTGGATCAGGGAATCTATGTCCCTTTCGCTCTTAGCATACAGCTTTATGTCATCCATATAGAGGAGGTGACTGATTGTAGCTCTATTTCTGAGGCGGTATCCATAGCCTGTCTTGGTGATTACTTGGCTTAGGGGGTTCAGTCCTATGCAGAACAGCAGTGGGGAGAGTGCATCACCTTGGTATATGCCACATTTGATGGACACTTGGGTAAGTGGCTTGCCATTGGCTTCAAGTGTGGTTTTCCACATCCTCATCGAGTTCACAACGAAGGCTCTTAGGGTCCTGTTCACCATATACAACTCCAAGCATTCAGTGATCCATGTATGCGGCATCGAGTCATAGGCTTTATATGTATTGATCCATGTGTCCACTTATCTTAGCCACAATGATGCCTGACATGAGATTCCATGCTGTGGAGAGACAGGTTATTGGCCGATAGTTGAATGGGACCGCACCCTTTTAGGGATCCTTCATGATCAGGATTGTTCGCCCTTCGGTTAGCCATCCTGGGTGAGTCCCATCCCTCAGCAGCTGGTTCATTTGTGCTGCTAGGCGCTCATGGAGTGCTGTGAGTTTCTTTAGCCAGTAGGTGTGGACCATATCCGGGCCTGGTGCTGTCCAGTTCTTCATATCTGAGACTCTTTCCTGTATGTCTGCCACTGTTATGGTAACTGGGTTCTGTTCAGGGCGGTTGCTGTGCTATATATACATATACACACACACACACACACACACACACACACACACACACACACACACACACACACACACATATATATATATATATATATATATATATATATATATATATATATATATATATATATATATATATATATACACATATATATATATATATATATACATACATACATACATACATACATACATACATACATACATACATAGGCTACTAATACAATTGAACTTATTATATAGTTCTTATATTGTCCAAATATTTTTAATGACTCAACTCCCAAAAAATTTTGTTTCAGTGCAAGATGTCTCTTTATGGTCAGAGGGGAGAGTGCTGGTGCGTAAGCCCCCACAGCGGCCAAACCATCTTAGCAGCCCCCATTGTGCGGGGTAACCCCAACTGCAGCCAGTACCTTTCGGAGCTGGAGCTGGAAATGGCCAACATGGAGCAGATACAATGATAATAAACAAAAAGCAACTGTGAAGCATGTGTGAACAAATAACAAAAATGAGTAAGTGAGGTGAACTCGGAAACAACATAATGTTAAACTTAACATGTAATTAAAAACTTATTTGTAGGGCTTCTTTAGTTTTGTTTTGTGTCTTTAAGCTATACAGCCGTGCATCGAGATCCTAATTTGTTCTGTGACAATGCTTGTAACTCAACACTATCTCATATAATCTGAATCCATTGGAATGAATGTAAATGCCCCCCCCCCCTACAAAAAAACAAAAATAAAAAAACAAAACAAAACACAGCACTCTATTATATTGTATTTCATGAAAACATGCAGTAATAACATGATGAATAGTGGGCATTTTGCTGCTCTCCCTGGTGCTTAAACCTTGGCAGTATAAAACTGATGTTCTTTCTTCTTTCTACATACATTCTTGCTGCTGGAGGCTGTAAATTTCCCCGGTGTGGGACGAATAAAGGATATCTTATCTTATCTTATGGAGCCTGTCTGTGTTTTCCATTGTTGTCAGAAGCACAATAGACCAATAAAGAAAAGTTATGTGGTTGTTTTAAATACATGTCATTCTCTTAGTTTTATGTTTAGTCTGACAGGAAAATTCAACAGGGAGTGGCTTGAAGCTTCTTTTTGAAGACTTCTTCACTATCTGCCAAACTGCTGGTTGTTAAGTGATTTGAGTTCACTGCCACCATACAGTGCGCATATTTCAAGTGTTAGTTCACATATGAAATCAAAAATAATCCGCTGAACAACGGCTGGCATCTCAAAAAATTCATAAACTGGGTCACATGTATCTCAAGGTGTGCCTGTAGGCTACTGTTGTGAAAATCAGATTCTGAATAGAATTGCGTTCAGCAGAGCGCTCGCCTCAAATTCATATCGTAACCAAATTTTACACCTTCCTAGATACATTAAGCTAGTGCCATGATGATCCATGCCTTGCCACACACACACACACACACACACACACACACTTATACCGGTAATTAAAAAAAAAAATCAGAAGATTATATCTTGCAGGATTCATCCTTGGTCCAAGAACCAACCCGCCACCATGTTTGGTTGAAATCATTTAAGTTGAAATTAGTTTAGTCAAAAACTAAATTAAAGCTTAACTTTCTCGGTGAAGGTGTTACAGCTTGAAAATCATAAATAGAAAGAAACTAACTTTCAGATTCACATTTGCAATCAAAATTTCAAAGCTACTTGGAAAAAAAATGGATCTTTATTTGTTGTGAAAGTGCTGTATAAATCAAGGTGTGTTGTATTGAATTGTATTATTTAAATAGTGATTTGTCTTCCAAAAAAAAAAGGGTTTTCAACAACACAAGTGATATTTTACGAGTGTTCACATCATAGTCATTATGTTTTTATTTGCCATATCGAATCCACGAGTGCCTGAAGTGATGGACCAGAGGAACAGGCTACCCATGGGTAACCAAAGGCACTTGGATTTCCATACAAACTCAGCGACCACCTGGGTGGATTTGCTTACACTCTGGGGCTTATTAACCTATACGGACAACACCAAAACTTTACATATCTTTTGCATGCAAGCCCCAAAAGATGGAAATGAGCTTTTCTGCACGTGCATGCTAAATTAACATTACACAGACAGACACACACTTGCACATTTTTATCAGGAACATGAACGCATAGTGGAAATACATTTACTGAAAAGACAGTGATGTCATTCCTTTGCCTCAAAGCACCAACCTTCTTGAAGCTGAGAACTATCCATCCATCCATCCATTTTCCGAACCGCTTAATCCTCACTAGGGTCGCGGGGGGTGCTGGAGACTATCCCAGCCGTCTACGGGCAATAGGCGGGGTACACCCTGAACCGGTTGCCAGCCAATCGCAGGGCACACAGAGACGAACAACCAAGCGCGCTCACACTCACACCTAGTGACAATTTCATGTGTTCAATTCGCCTGCCATGCATGTTTTTGGAACGTGGGAGGAAACCGGGGTACCCGGAGAAAACCCACGCAGGCCCGGGGAGAACATGCAAACTCCACACAGGGAGGCCAGAGCTGGAATTGAACCCGGTACCTCCGCACTGTGAAGTCGACGTGCTAACCACTGGACTACCGGGTCGCCCGCTGAGAACTACTTCTTGGGAAAGGATTCATGCGAAGGGCTACCAGTTTTGTATGCACGTCTGAAATCAGAAATGTCGTCAAATTACCTTTTCATAATGGTATTATTAGGGTGTGTCCAATCTAATATCCAAATATTTTTATATTTTATATTTAGCTTTTTTAAAAATCCCCCGCGACCCTTATGTGGATAAAGCGGAACAGAAAATGGATGGATGGAAAATACTGCAGTAAAAAAAAATCTGCCAAAAATGTTGTTGTTTATTTGTTTATTTTTGTACACATTGAGACAATAATTCATAAGACAAAGATAATGACGTTCAAAGTAGTCAGAAAATCCACAGATTTTTTTGGATACTATTGGTTTTCAGCAACAGGCTGAAAATAAATCTGTATCGGATAGACTCTCTTATTATGTTCATCATATCATATTATGTTATGATTAGGAATTCATGGTATTCATTTATGCAAATGCATTGATCATGTTAATGTTTTCTCATTGTTATGAAACAGAACAATATATACTTTTATTCAGCATTTTATTTTCATACATATCTGCCAGTGTTCAATTCTGAAAAGGTCAATTTTACAACATTCCTAGGAAATCACAGTTGTTCCATCAATTGTGAGCTATTTTTAGAATAGGCTGGCGGCCTTCTCATGTGGGCCTTGGGGGCTACCTGGTGGTCGCGCCCACCACATTGGTGACGTTGGTGACCCCTGTACTAAAGCATCGCATCAGATTCCTGTATAGTTTCAAAGATTACCGTGATGCACTGTGACACTTTCATCATGTTTTTGTCTTTCAATTTTTGTTCTTTATTTGGGATTTTTTCCTGGCAGAAGCATCTCTCTACATTTACATGTCATGGAAAAATGAAATTAGTATTCTGAGTTTCTTGGCAGTACGAAGGGCAGTCAGCTCCCTTCCTGCGTGCATATGAGCAAGTACAAAAAAAAATGTTTAAAGCCCGAATCAAAACATAATCGAATTCATGTTCGTTTGCTAATGGCACAGTTGCCTGCTCGCCTCGAGTCACAAAAAATATAAATATGTCTCAAATCATCTCATAGGAGTTGAAGCGTCCATGCCTGGATCTTAGCATCTAGTCACATAAAAATAGGTAATGTGTGTGTGCATGTGGATGTGTGTGTGTTTGTGTGTATATACGCATAAATGTATGGTCTCTTAATCTTTTTTTCCCAGAGCTGTATATATACGGTGGATCTCAATAATTTAGACGATTATAGTCAGAAATTGTCTCTGCTTTGGTAATTCCACTAGTTCAATCAAAAATGTATTTGCAGTATCCATTTGATGCACTCACATCTTTGAAATGAAACTGTTTTTCCCATTCAAATCGTTTTTGTTACACTTGTTTACTGGTTAGATTAACTTTGCACACAGTGAAATACAGTATCAATTTCGCCCATTTTATTAGTGATCACAGCTTACAGCTAACAAAAACCCCAAATTCATCATCTCTAAACATTTCAACATTACATCATAACAAATCAAGGTTCTTTTTTGACTTTAAAAAAATGTTGGTCCTGTATTCTAAGAAACATGTTTATTCATAGGCATTTGTAGCTGCTTTTGCATTGTTTACTTCTTTAATGCAGTGTGGCATGGATGCGATGGCTCTGTGACACTGCTGAATTTTGAAGGCAGCCTCGGTTGCTTTGACCACAGGCTTGACGTCATCTGCTCTACATTATTGGCTCAAGTGTCCCTGAGCTAGGCAGGGACCGAACCCTCCTGGTCCATCTAATCAACATCCTCATTAAGCTGGTCAGCAGAAAAAATGCATTAAGTGATCCAAAATTCACTCTAACTCCTGCCACAGTCCTCTCATAGTTTATGAAATTCCTCAAAATTTTTGGAGGGATTTAGCTTGACAATTCTCAAGGCTACGGTTGTCCCTGTTTCCATGCCCATCTTTTTGGCCCACAGTTTTTGCTTCCACTCCTTTTTGTAGTGATGTTTGTGCATGTATTTGTGCTTCCTGATCAAAAACTATTGGTTGCTTGCTTTCCTTGAGAGGATTTCAATGGTTATCCTCTGGACAATCGTCAAGTCAGCAGTGATGAACTGAAGCAAACTTATAGAGACCATTTAACGGCTTTGGAGGTCTTTTAAATCATTAGATGCTCAGAGTGTCGCATCAATAGTTAACAAAACTGAACTTTTTTTTAAACAATATTGTAATTATGTGGGATACAGTACTGAATGTCAGACTTTTGTTCGCTCTAAGGCTTAATCATGGCAATTAAAAGTTGCCGATAAGTTTGAACTTTTTGAATTGAACTACTGAAATGAAGGACGTTTTCCACGACATTTAAATGTATCAAAATGCCCAAAACCATCACACACACACACGCAAACACAAACACGCACGCACCCCCCCCCCCCAACACACACACACAGTGTCCATTTAAAGCCACAGGTACAGTATATAACCTATATGAGCAAGCGTTTCAGCTTCCCTTTTCAAACAAGAAGTTCATCATGTCCACATGGTGATGAATAAGACTGCTATTTGCCCTCAAGCTCACTCATTCCGGTTGCTGCTGCTGTCCAAGTCTTTGCACTGCAAGTCACCACCAGCGTAGTTTATGCCAGGGACCTTGGCACCGAAGCGATCCACACACCAGCAGATCCCCCTCCTGCGCCCGCGGGATGGCTTGCACTGTGATTGGAGAGGTGACAGGCTGAAGGTATCATTTGAAGTAAACACACAAAGGAGGAAGAGTACAAGTCCAATGTACCTGTTTGCGCTTGAAGAACCCTTTTTTGTCGCAGTTGGGGATGTACAAAGACAGAGCCAAGACCCGTGATGTGTCCTTCATGCTTTGAATCAGGTGATCCAGACGTCTCCGGCAGGGCCCCTACATAAGGGACGATATGGTTGCTTGCGTTTGCGCTTTGCAGTACAGTTGACATTCCACATCTGAAAAGTCTGCTTCCAAACTCTCTCAAATGTTTGGAAAAGATGAAGCAACTTGAACGTGAAAATGTGTCCTTGAAACTCTGCCTCTGTGGTGCATGAAGGCTATAGTCAAAACTTATTGGGTCCAAACACAAATAAAGCTTAGAGAAGAGTGATGAGTGAGTGCTGATCACGTACAAATTCAGGTTCCAGATTCTCCGGGCCATGCAGAGGGAAGTTCAAGTTGCTGTTGGGTCCCACCCGTGCCAGCTGCTTTTTACGGTCCTTAGCCTGCTTCATCGCCTGGGCCTTCCGACTGCTAATGTGGTCCCGTCCGTAAATGGGCACCTTGGTTTGGGGCATCATGGACTCTGGGACAGGGAGTAAGACATCATCATGAGATTCTCAGACCCAAATACCTACTGTAGGTCAGATGTCACAAATGGGGTTGTCAATCACTGCTTCAGGGCCATTATTAGTCATTGTGGTTTGTATGTGCGAATAAATTACTTTTTGAAACTAATGACTCCGTCCTCGCCTACACCCACACCACGTGTTAAATAGGACAGGCCCATTTGTGCGTTTCTAGCACCCTCTGGTGGTTAGTTTATTAGTGCAGTATAATTAGAATTGTGTACTACGTAGACCATGATGCTTTGTGTCGCTGAGCCAATAGCAGCACTTGATAATAAAATGACCGACCAATCCTATTTCTTTGGCACTGTTGTTATGTACAAAAACACAACATTGTGCTTTTTTTCAACATACCTTTTTTTAAAACAATGTTATATATGTATTTCATTAATTGAGGGTGTTTTACATTTGTCAGTGATTTACATGACAAATAATTTGGGACATCGCACCGACCCTTGTGAAACCAACACACCCTGTCCATACAAGTTGTTTGCCATTCATCCATTTTTACAAGTTAGTTCCTGTTAAGTAACTAAACACCGTCTCTAGTTCTGTAATTCCATGTTGTTGTAATTTTGAGATTAAACAGTTTTTTTGTATCAAATTCTTTCTCTAGGTCAATGAATACTCCATGAGCAGGTTTAGATTTGTCTGTGGCTTTTGTCACTTCTACTATCAAGTTTTTCTGAATCCATATTGGTTACCGGTGAATCAATTATGCTGTTCTAGAAGACATCAAACCTAACAGTGATTTTTTTAGCCTATAAGCCTAAACATGTCTTGTTCCATTAAACAACTGCTGGCCCATTTCCATTGCTATGTCACATATAGTAGCAATTTCTCCATCTCATTGCTACGTGACCCTATACGACTGCTCGCTAAGCTACTAAGCTAACAGGGTAGTGAAACAAGGTCACTGTCATTAGACCCTCCTCCAATACTCCCCCTTCCCCTTCGCCACAAAAGCTCCCACCCTTCCAATGACGATGGTGTAGATCACAGTGACGTCATCCCTCTACATAATGACTTCTTGGAAACGGGTTCCTGCTGACACAGTTATTCACTGTGTCCCTCTGGAGAAAATAAATAAATAAAACGTAGAGGCACGACCCGAATTATGTCTATCAAGTCTTTGCATGCTAATCCTCACCCAATCTGACCTGTACTGATGAATCATGTTGTTGCAAACTTTTGCACGTTGATATTCTTGTATAAATTGTGATGTTTGATTGTACACCTCCACATGGAATGTGCTCAATGTATGCAGGCAAAAGGGTAAAATCATTCCCCGGCTAGCTACTGCAACATGCTGATCATCAGATTATGTTTGTGTGGCCATTTATATTTGTACAGACCACAGCTGATGTCACCTATTTGTATTAGTTGCTACAGATTGTAAAATCTCATGACATGGGGTATACTGGACCCATAGTTGAAGGAGTCAAGATGAATAGACAACAGATACGTGGTCCTCAGAAAGTATGGTCCAAGAGTGTAACATGAGAGCCCAGTTCAAAACCAGGTCAAAATGATATATGCTTTAAATCAAATCTTCCTGTAGTGAGCTCTAAAGGAATAAAGATAATTCACTCAGCCCTTTATTTGCAAGAGCTTTCTGAATGTCGTGGTCTGCTATCTTGTGCCGTCTTAGAGCACTTGGAAGCTACGCGCTAAGCATTAAGCACTCAAGCACAATGTAAAAAAAAAGAGGAAGAAAAAAGAATAATAATAGTCAGTTGAAAAAACTGCTACAAAATGACCAACTATGCATAGAAAAGTGATGCATTACCGGTACTTTGGAGGGTCAGTAGACACCGAGAAATGATTGTTGTTCATTTTGCAAAATCTGTAATGCTGAACTGTGCTCCATCCACATGCTGCTTACTAATGCGGAAGAATTCAATCAACAATGATAGTATGTCACAAAGAGGAATTGGCTGGGTTGGCTATTTTTTACTGCTCAAAATATATTCTCTGAGAAACAACAGCACAAATCTCACTTGTTTATTTTATCTCTGCAGATTGACTTCAATTTTGCGAGCGGTGAACTTCGGTGACTGATTGTAAAGTTAAACATTAGGTCAGCATTTTGACCATCCTATTTGATCATACATTCTCAGACCCACCCAATACATGCAGGCAGTGCATGAAGTAATCAACAGCAGTCAGATGACATAAAATCTAAAATATGACATCATGTTGTTTGAACAAGCAATGAAAGTGTGAAACGTTTGACAGGCCATTTTCTGAGCAAGTTGCAAGCAGCCCCACTTATCCACAGCTGCGAGAGACAAACAAAAGAAGGAACCCGCTCTGATTGGAGGTTGGATTAAATGCCTGCAGGTATATAATATTGTCCATATTACATTAAACACATGGAATCTTGTTGAATCTAACCTTTCCTCATATTTCTGGGCCTCGGGCGAATGTCACACAGCCAAGCAAGCTCATTTATGCCCGGTGAGAAAAAATGGAGACGAGACATTAGCACGGTAGAAACATGAGACATAAAGATAGTGCGTGAAAAAAAAGGGTGTGTCACACCAAGTGGAAAAGAAAGGCAAGAAACTCAAGTAAAGAGTATTACATATGACTTGGCACATTGCAGGGTCACTCAAAGCTCAACATGTACAGTGTTGCTCCCCAGCAGACATAATGACTCCATGTCACATCGCTAAGCCAACTAGAAGCCTTACAAGGTACCACCTGCAATTTTCTCCCTTGGTTCCCTGATCCCCACCCCCACCCCCAAAGGCAATTGGCCCCCCTCTCTCTCTCTCTCTCGCCCCCTCTCTCCCTCTCTTGCGTGTGCGCACACGCACGCACACACGCACACACACACACACACACACACACACGCACACACACACACACACACACACGCACACACACACATGCACACACGCACACACACACAACCTCATGATTTATGGTGTGCAGCTGCACTGCCTTTCAGGGTTAAAATGACAGTTTAATTGACACCCATTGTTGAGTTCACTGGGACAGGGCGTGATGGGTGCGGTGGCGGGTTCGAGCAATGGGATACTTGGAGGGTCTTTTGAATCATATGCTCTGGTAATGACAGATGTTGGGCCATCTTTAAAGGGTGGTTAGAGACTCCGGCTCTCAGCCTCACTGGCTCCAGAAGGTTAACATCTCCAGTCATTATTCTCTACGCCACTGAACAAACAGGCAGCATTTATGAAGAGCGAGCTAACCACCCGAAGACCACAGCATATGCGCTGTGGGAGGAAGTTCACACTGAGCCAATATTAACTGAGCAGACATTCACTTTTCGTCTGAAGATATTATTATGTATTGAAAAAATATATATTTTGTTCATCAGAACAATTAAATGCTCTTACATTAGATGGATGAAGGTACAACAAACCTGTATATCAATCATGTAGGAGACAGGTGTAAAACTAATTTTTGTGGCGGGCCACTTTCGACTTGTCTTCCCTCGGAGAGCCGTTATGGCAGCGCATGATCGCATTATTACGTAAGTAAGGGTAACAAAGTTATTGCAAAATCTCAACGTCATTTATTACACGTGACAATTTGACATTTCTGATTTTTTTTTTGCTTTTTTTTTTGCAAGGGTCATTCAAGTTGACACAGATGATTTTCTTTGGGGGGGCGGAGGGGGGGGGGCACATCAACTGATGTGGCGAGCCGGATCTGGCCCCCGGGCCTTGAGTTTGACACCTGTGATGTAGAATAGAGCTTGTCACTTGTTGCTATTTTCCCCCTAATTGGACTTTTAGTGATGAGATGATCCGAATTATTGCAGTTGGAGCTTTGACGGGCACATGCAGGCCGCGGGCCTACCTTTGCCTTTCGAAGGCTGCAGCAGTTTGTACAACTTCTCGTTTCTGCACACACCCCGGCCGTGCAAGAGGGCGTGCAGAGGCTTCTCCTCGCCGTTTTTGGGAAGGCATCGCAGCCCGCGAGTGCACGGCCCCGTGTACACGCCGCAAGACTGGCCGTCCTCAAGCGCGCACGTCAGGCAGCAGCCGCAGCCGGGCTCCTTCACCACCTGGCAGCCCACCGGCACCGGCGGGCACATGGAGCGGGCCTTTTGGTCACAGGGCTCGCACGGCACGTACGACGCGCCGCAGCTTGTGACGCACAGCAAGGGGAGCGCCAAGAGGGACACGCTCAGCAGCATGGTGCGGGGGATGATTTACCACTGGAGAATCCTATGCGTGCCAAAGACTGGAGTCCGAGCATCAAGCGGATGTTTGCTGCATCCACAGGTGCGCAAAGGTGTCACCGCAGACGACCAGTATCGCAATTGATAACCAAGAGAATCGAGCTCCTAGTTCTTCAACTTTGCGGTGAAAAAAAGAAAGGTTTAATGTGCACGTAAAGATCCAGACGCAGCGCTGATCTCTCTCCCCGTCTTCCTCCTTCTCGTCTTCTTCCGCTTCTGCCTGGCGCCGATCGCGCGCAAAAGCTGTCGTCTCCACGCGAGAAAGACCGCGTCTGTTTGGCCCCGCGTCGCCCTTCTCTGCCTCGGTGCCTGCGTGTGAGCAGAATGTGTAATCTGTGGCTGGCGTTGAGCTGGACTTAAAAAAAATCCCCGAGGCGAAGCCTGAACGATGGGGATGTCAAACAAGGCACGCGGAGGGGGAGGCGCACTTGTCAAGCGTGCAGGCTGTGATGCTGATTCTGCAGGGCGGGCACTGGCATGCCTTCAGATAGGAGACGGCGATGTGACTGAGGCCGACTCAATAGGACCACTACCCCCCACTCATCTGACTCAAGTTTGAAAGGCAACCTAAGCATGTCAACGAGAAAATAAAGAAAAGTCTGAGTAATGTTTGTTTTATTATTTGGGGCGGGGGCGCATCAATCAATTTGTCAACCTCTCTCTCCCTTCTATCTCTCTCTCTCTGTCTCTCTCTCTCTCTCTCTCTCTCTCTCTCTCTCTGTCTCTCTCTGTCTCTCTCTCTCTCTCTCTCTCTCTCTCTCTCTCTCTCTCTCTCTCTCTCTCTCTCTCTCTCTCTCTCTCTCTCCCTCTCGCCAGCAGTGGTTCTTAACCTTGTTAGAGGTACGGAACCCAACCAGTTCATATGCTCATTCAACCTTTATTACTGAAAAATACAAATATGTATAATATTTTTTTACAAATTCAAGACATTAAAAAATGCATTTATTCAAAACAGAAAAAGGTAAACAGAATTAGTACGAATTAGTAGAATTAGAAAGTTTTTTAATTGTGCACAGAATGAACCAGCCAGTGATGGCCAAGCGGGCGAGTCATAATTAATTGACACGTTGAGTCAGGTGTGTCTTATCCTCCAAGGAAGAGGCTCTGTCAAACCCCTGAGACTGATTCACTGAACCCATAGGGTTCGATCAAACCCAGGGTAAGAACCACTGCACTACAGTATATGTGTGTGTGTGCGTGCGAGTGTGCTTATGTGTGTGTGTGTGTGTGTGTTATGTACACATCCAGTTATTTCGAGGGTTACTCTAGTGAAGTATGAGCCTTGGACAGTGGACCAACATTGCACACGTCTCTTGCATGCTCTGGCTCATCGTTAGGAAAACCAGAACAGAAACTGACCTTTAAAAGCTTTTCTTCTTCAGCATAGGTCAAGTCTCAAATTGCCAACACTCTCTCTTCACTTCTCACACACGTCTTTAAACCACAACTGTACTTTTAAGTTAGATGACAAGTGATAAACGTGCAGAGTGGAATTCTTTCAAATGCATGCAGTTCTTTTATTATTATTAATGACTTGTTATATTAGTATCATGATAAAAAATGCATGACTAGCTTCTTATATTGTTCAACTGGTTTATTATACTTCTCTTTGCCACAACTTGCAGCCTTCTATGGTGGTACCACGATGACACTATTTTTCTTACTAATGCTCAATGTGCATGTTTTATGTGATGCCATGCTGCAGCAATAGCCAAATGTTATTGTTTGCCTTCAGAGACATACATTTCTCCCACAACCTTTGGGTTGAATTCCTCTTACCATATCACTTTGGTTTAACGTATGTCATGAAAATTTTTATCGTTTTTAATAGTTTTCTTCTCCTTATCTGGGGCTTTATATCTCCAGTAACTGCATTACATCTGAGCAGCAAAAAAATGTGTAAAATAACTTAACTTAAAAACCATATCAACTTGACACAGGTGCCAAATAACAGCACTGGATGACATACACATACAGCATTCTGTGTTTTTTTCATTTCTGACACAGGAAGACAAGCTTTGCTGCATGAAAAGCTCTTGTCATTTTCTGGTTCAATTTATAGGAAAGCAAAGACCGTAACCATGCAACTAAATGCAAAGCATCTGTGCATGGATCTGAACTGAATTGTATGACTAATATGAATTTTACCTTCCATGAACATCAAGTTTTCTGCCTCAGCAAAAACAGACACACATCCTGGCAAAGGAAGGTACTGAATATGAAACACTTCTCCTAGCCACAACAAGCTCCCTCGCTTGTAATCAGATCGCCACCCTGCACGTTTACGGGGCGTCCACTGTAGCAACATGTAAAAAAGTCAGCAGGCTTGCATGAACAATATGGATAAAAGTCTTGATACACGCCACTAACACCAGTAAATCAACTTGTTTATGCAAGAATGAATGCTTCATTGACTGTAATGCGGAATATCTTGAATCATTTTCGCCTTCCAACTTTATTGGACCAATTTGAGGAAGCCCCAAACTGCACAAAGCAAGGTCCAAAAAGCTGAGGTGAGGACAACTCTAAAAGTATCCAGTGGGCCAACATCAGTGAAGACAAAGGACAACAATCTGCCAATCTTAAAATCCTGAATTATTTTGTTTAACTTCTCCTCTGTGGCAGTAAATTTGTCTGCTTAATCACTGTAACACTGGCCTTTTATTTATTTCTTTTTCCTCTTAGTCTGGCGGTCATCAAGAAGAGGATTTCTCATATTCTCAAACATCCGAGAGGGACAGTGTTCTTTGTAATGAAAGTTAAACAATTTGTTCATACTGCTCTCATCATGGGTTCTCTCCGATTGTTTCGCCCGTTCAGAGGCTCGGCTTTCACATCCTGACCTACTTCACAATGTGCCAAAGGACGCTGCAGCTGTTGTGCTTGTGGAAGAGCTCCTCGAGTTAACCTCAAAAGAAGAATCAGCGGATGAGACCCGGATGCTATTTGACTGTGAACGAGCTTTGATATGAAGTTTGGGATCTGATGCTCTATTTCTTCTACATGTTTCTTTCAAAGATATCCAAAGACAGATCTTGCCCACTTGTGTTAAAGTTAAATGGATGCCTTTTTGCCACGTGGACTTCGGCATCTATCAGAAATCCTGTTCACATGTATGTGGCACACTGTCAGCCCACCACATACCCTATCTTACCACCAGTGTTGCAGAAGCCTTGCCGCATGCGTAATGAGCGCTGAATCAATATGAAATGAAATCCAAGTGTGAAGTGCAGATGGTGCTCGTGCATTTGCTTCCCGCCAAGCATATTAGCATGAAATTCATAGGGAAGCGGAAGAGTGTTGCACCTGCTTAGCATGACTAATGGTGGTTTAAGCAGGCATTTTTGCCCAGATAACTGTCCCGATAAAATCTTAGGCAGAGACAAGTTTTGTGTTTCCAACAACAGCAGTTACTGTGTTTTCTGGGGGGAAAAAATCACAGGGTTTATGATGAGAGAGAAGTGATGATGATGTAGCAGCAAAGCCACAGTTGACATGTAATGGTCTGGCTACTGTGGCAACAAGGCAACTAATTGGCTGCACAATTACACTCTGGGGAGGGGGGGGGGGGGGGGGTCACATAGTGTACTGTATTGGTAACATATTACTTGATTTTATATATAAAACCCCTTATTTCTATTTAAAATTCATTATTGAGGCACACCAAAAGATTAACGTCACAAAAAAATGGCATAATAAAGTATTTTATTGTTTTTAAATGGATTTCAACAGATGCAGTCCTAGCTATTTACTTTCTGCTGTATTTGAGATGAATCCCAAGTCCCACCTGCAACCTTTAGTTTCGAGACCACAGTTTATCACTGTTTTTTTGTTTTATATAAGTATATAGGTGGCATGATGGTCTAGGTGCAGCGTTCGATTCCGGCTCAGGCCTTCCTGTGTTAAGTTTGCAGGTTCTCCCCGTGCTTGTGTGGGTTTTCTCCGGGTACTCTGGTTTCCAAAATGCGCACCGTAGTTTAATTGAACAATCGTAGATTGATTGAACATTTTGAAAAATCTCCCTAAGTGTGATTGTGAGCGTGAATGGTTGATTGTCGATGTGTGCCCTACAATTGGCTGGCAACCAGTTCAGGGTGTACCCCACCTACTCCAGACTATGCTGAAGCCCTCAGTGCGGTAAAGGGAACCGAGGATGAAGAGGGCAAGGCAGAAGAAAAAGCGTCCTGCATCGCAAAGAAATCAGCTGAATGCCTGCGCAAATACACCAAAACCGTTGAGCTCATCCAGGAAACAATCTGGACAAAGTTCGCTGCAGATGACATCAAGGAATGTATTTCCAGTGCACAAGCTAAAATGGTTCAACTGGAGAGCTGCAACATAAATAAATTACATAAAACTGACTTTGAGCTCACCAGAAATTGCCGAATAGCTCGAGAAAAAATGCTGTGACTGGGACGCATTCATCTCATGTGCCAACACAAAGGTGTTGAAAGAGAAGGTTCGAGCTCTGTGGCGCCGGGTTAGAGACTTTGAGAATAGCTGGCAAAATCCAGGAGACGCAGAAAAATCGTCCGACGATGTGGATGATAAGGCCCCACTGGAAAAAGAGTCAGACAAAGCAAAAAACATGCTTGATCATGTCAGCCCCACAGATCCTCCATTGAACAGTCTCAGTCTCAAGCATGAACTTCCTTCAGGCAACACCACCCCAAGTGCTCCTTTTAATCCCAAACCAACAACCATCTCAAATCCAGGTGCCAAAATCCAGACACCTAGTGGACCAGTTGGTAGTAGCATTGGAACAGCATCAAGTGCCTTGAACACACAGCCAATGGACCAGAGTGCTCAAGGCAACCTTGACATGTATCCTGGAGGGAACGGTCCAGAAACCAGTTCCCTCTCGAGAGAGCACGGCTCCCCACATTTTCAGGTGACATGACAGATTACTTCCGGTGGAAGGCTGAGCGGGGAGAACTGGAGCAATTGGGGAACCCTTTTCGGATGGCAAGTATAACAAGATTCCATCTCCTAGGAAGCCTTAGTGAGAAGGTGAAGAAGGACCTGGTCCTGTCCAGCTGCGGGTCCACTGAGGAAATGTTCCGGCGTTTGGACAACAGATACGGGAACAAAGCAAGGATAGTCCAAACAATAGCAAATGAGGTGCAAGGCCTAGCCCCTGTAAAGGGAAATCTCCCTAGAAAAGCGATAGAGCTCATCGAAACGGTGGAATGGGCCTTAAGCAACCTTCTTATCCTGGGTGGAGAGGATGTGATGAAGAAACGACTCGTGGCACAGTCACTTGAGAGTAAGTTACCAAACTTTCTAAAGGAGAAATGGGTAGCTTACAAGAACGAGCCAATGAATAGATTTGCCCAGCAGAACCACTTTGAGTGCCTTCTCCAATTCCTAAAGAGACAGGAGGTCATTCTTGAGGAGCTGGACCAGTTGGAAAAAAGCCTTGTAGAAAAGGCTCCATCTGAGAAACGCCCAATAGAACCAATTGAGAAAGGGGCTAAGAAGGCTTTCTCCAGAGTCACTGCAGGTCAACAAGGTTCTCCGGAAAGGCTGCAAAACGCATGCTCTGCCTGTGGTAATGAAACGCACACTGGAAGGCTTTTTGCATGCCCAACATTCAGGGATATGCACCTGGCAAGAAGAAAGTCTCACCTAAGGACCCATGGGATATGCAATCGATGCTTAACCATTAATCCGAAGAATAGCTTTTGCAACTCAGGGTTCCTTTGCAGTAAAGTGGACTGCTAGCAAGACGAGGCTCACCACTACCTGCTGTGCCCCAGGTTCGCCACCCACCAATTCTGGCCATCTGATTGGTTGACCTTGCTTCAGGTACCAATTACATCACAAACACTGGAGCCAAGCCTTTACGTTTAGGACTATGTGGAGAGGACATCAAATTGATTGTGCATGGAGTTGGCGGGATGAGGAAAACGGTCATGACCAGGAGATATACCCTTCGGTTGAGGGTGGAGACTCCTAAGGGAACAGTGGGAGTGCACAAGATCGTCTGCTATGGCCTGGAATGCATCGCAGAGGTCAGCCAGAAAGCAACACCACACCAGCTTCAAGGCTTCTTCCCTGGGGTTGCTGCTGAGGACTTGGTCTGGCCCACCAAAATCGATCTCCTCATTAGTCACAGGGAAGGTCTCCTGGTCCCACAACCAGTTCAGAGAAACGGGGACCTGATTCTCTGGGATGGCCCACTTGGAAAGACAGTTGGCGAGACGAACCCTGACCTCGTTGAGAGGGTGGATCTAACCTTCCGCCAATCCGACACTCATTTCGCAAGGTCCATGGGAACTGCCTCAAAAGTGTATGAGGAGGTTCTTGTGGACTCAAGTGATCCAAACCCTCTGTCGACAAAGGATGAAAAAGTCATTAGCAACACCACTATAGCTAACAAGGAAGTCAAGAATTGCCTCACCTACATCCTAGCAGACAAACACAGCCAGTCACCCCATTGGGACGCTGCGTATCCCTGGCGAGGAGACCCGGCCTCTCTCCCTGACAATCGCAGAGCTGTGGAGGCAACTTTCAGGAGAACCGAAGCTAGGCTGGAACGAGAGCCCGCCTGGAAAGCAGCGTATAGTGAGCAAATCCACGACATGGTCAGAAGAGGTGCAGCCGTCAAGTTCTCAGAAGAAGAACTGATGTCCTGGAAGGGCCCAAAGTGATACATTAGCCACTTGGTCGCCCCAACCCCTCACTCTGCCTCAACCCCTGTCAGGATAGTGTGGAACAGCAGCCAGGAGTTTCAGGGTTGGAGCCTGAATGACCTTCTCTACAAAAGGTCCGGATGTACTTAATCCAATAAGAGGAGTTCTCTTACGGTTCTGAAGTGGACAACATGCTGCCCTTGGTGATGTACGAAAGATGTACAACTCCGTTTGGCTTAAGGACAAAGAAGTTACATCGATTTCTGTGGAGGGATGGCCCCAGAACGAAATAGAAACGTTTGCAGTCGTCCGAGTGAATATTGGTGATAAGCCAGCAGGCTGTATAGCCCAAGTAGCAATGTGACAGACAGCCAAACTACCACAGTTCTCATCAATGCTCAAAGAACGCAGAGTAATTGAAGAGGACTGTTACGTTGATGACATCCTGACATCAGACAACGAAATCGATTTGCTGCGAAAGATAACTGTTAGTGTTGAGAAGATATTGAAGGCTGAGGGGTTCTCTCTAAAACCCAGGGTCTTCTCTGGCCACTCTGGCCAAAGTGGGAGGGGGGAAGCCCAAGGTAGTCCCCAGTCTGGCTGTCCAAGCACTCCGACAATCCTCATGCTCCCAAATTAGCTGCAAGAGGAGGACAGTAAAGCCCTTGGCGTTGGGTATGAGTCAGACGACCTCCTTATCCTTGCTTCGATCAACTTCTCAAAGAAAAGGGGGAAGATGTGGACTGGGCTCGACTTAAGAGAGGAGGAGGTCAGGAGGAGCACTCCTGAGCCACTGAGCCGACGTTTGCTTCTTCGCCAAATCGCAAGCCTCTATGACCCAATTGGTCTAGTCACCCCTGCTAAACAGAAAGGAGTAATCATTGTATGAGAATTCTTTCAAGAAGCAAGAAAAGATCGTCCTGTGAAAGATACATGGGATGATCCGCTGTCACCAAGGCAGGCAGCTGTTACACTCTTCGAGGAGTATGGAAGGCTCAGCCAAATAAGATTCTACCGAAGCTTCACACTCACTGAAGTCTTAGGCCCCCCAGTTGGAATTACATTTCCTGATGGGAGTGAAGCCTGTGACTTTATCTTCGCTGGGAAACCAAGCCTGGTTAGGTCATCGTGAGGCTGGTGGAGTCTAAGGCCAAGCTTACTCCTCTCGACCAGAAGGGGGATGGAATTAAGGCTGAACTGTACGGTGCAGTAATCGCTACTCGCTTGAAGAAATACTTTGAGAGCACTGCCACATCCCAGTCGATCACTGGGTACACTTAGTAGACAGCCCGACGATCCTCGGTGCAATCCAAAAGGACAGCTATGGATACCAAACCTTCTTCGCAAATCGGATTGGAGAAATCCAGAAAGCCGGTCTGGTGGACACCTGGAAGTGGGTTGAAGGATGCTTCAACATCGCAGATATCCTCACAAGGGGCGCGACCCCTGAGGAATTGAACGAAGACTCGAAGTGGCAGACCGGGCTTCAATTCCTCAAATGGCCTGAGAGTGAATGGCTGGTGAAGACTGCAAGTGAAATCTCTGCCACGGTCGCTGACGAGAGCATCAAGAGGCTTCAAAGACGTATATTCTCTGCAGTGGTCACAAGGCATCAGGAAAAGAAAAACGACATGATGAAGCCTCCTGAGCTTGGTAGACCGGAAACCACTCCACCTCTTTTTATCCCTATCCCACGGATGCAAGTCGTGGCCCTTGTGCGCCTCATTGGGCCTGGGAGATTCAGCTCCCTCGCAAAGCTGTGTGGGACGGTTGCCTGGATGCATCGGGCGGTGGTTGGTAGGTAACCACCATGCCCACACAAAATGCACACCGTACATAAACGAAGATGAGCATCCACACCTCATAAAGCCACGGATCCGCTTGAGGGCCATGATTGACTCTGGGGACTATGCTCTTCATCGAAAACAGGAGGCAACATTGGACAAATGTTCGCCAAAAAGAAAAAAACCCCACAACTATAGTAATGTTTGTGAACTTTTCACTATTGTAACTGAATGGGGTCTTTTGATTACGTGTTGGTGTAAGTTCCCTGGATGGGACATCGGGAACTTAAGTGGGAGGTGTTGTATTCACCTGGCGCTTTAAGAGGGCCAGGGCTGCCACTGACAGATGACCGTTTGCGCGCCGTATAAAAAGCCGCATTGCATTATGTTACGTTAGTGAATGCACTCGCTTTGTCGTCGGCATGGCCCAATGGTTATTACCTGCTTCTGCTTCTGCTACTGCTTCTGCTACTGCCACATCTACTACTACTACTCCTACCTCTGCTGCAAAGTGCTCCAATAAATGTGTCCAAAAAGTACAGGAAGAGTGATCCTTCCATGCTGACCGACGATGCCTATTCAGAGGGCCGTGAAAAATGGAATTAACTGAACAGAGATGATGGGAAAGAAAAAAAAACAGATACAACTTGAGCACACAAATCGTCCAAAATGTGATTCAATCTCAATACGTTACTACATAAGACAAACTATTATTTTGCACTTTAGAGAACATTCACAGTCCTGAGACTGGCAACCTTCAACATACACTGTTAGACACAGCTCTCAAGTCGTCCAGGTTTCCGGTGCAATCTTACCAAAGATACATACATCCTTTTAATCCCTCATAAAATACATTCTCCAAATTTACTGTTTCTAATTATCGGTGCAATAACATTTGGCCCACAAACGGTCACAGAGGAATATCTCTAACATTGTACTGAATAGTTGCTTCTTTGATGACTGTCCTTTCCCACACTCACATTCCACGTGCAACCTCTAGCGGTTAGTTTATCCTGAACTCTCGAATGAACATCAGCAGAATGGCATCAAGCTAAATTGCAAACTTTAATTTTTTTTATCTTCACTGTATTAGACAACTCACAGTGAAGTGAGCCAGAATTGTTTTGATGTGGACGGGGATTTGCTCAGGAAGGCGTGTTGGCAGACTCAACGGCAACAACCTCCAGTCATATAGTAAATGTGTCAAGTGTGATGCTTGTAAAAGCACAAGACCTCATTTAATCCTGTGATTAGAGCTTGTGTGTAAACCCCTGGTGCACAGACAGCCAACTGTGACCCGAATGGTCAGGAAATGGTCCACGGAAGCTGAAGATACTCTGCGGGACTGTTTCAACACAACCAGGTGGGAACTCTTCAGCGAGGTTCATGGAGAGGACATTGATGCACTCACTGACACCATCATGGACTACAGAAACTTGTGTGAAGAGAACACCGTACCCACCAGAACTGTACAGTGTTTTTCCAACAACAAACCATGGATTAATCCCGACATAAAGGCCCTCCTGAAGGAGAAGAAGAGACCTTTTATGTCGAGAAACAGAGAGGAGCTTAAGGCCGTGCAGATTCGGCTGAGAAGAAGGATCAGAGAAGCGGAAGAAGACATGCAGGATGAAATTGGAGGACCAGTTACAGGCCATCAACGTCACTGGTGTCTGGAGGGGCCTGAAAACCATCTCAGGCCACGACAGCCCAAAGACATTGACTGAGAAGGACCTCGACTGGGCAGATGAACTGAACCGTTTTTTCAACCGTTTCGACCAGTCGTCTGTTCCTTCCCCCAACCACCAACTACACCCACTCTCACTGAGAACTTCTTCTCCTCCCCCTCCTCTTTCGACCAGCTCTCAACAACCCAGTCTGTCACCTGGTTCCTGTCTGCCCGTCACAACAGAGCAGGTGAGGAACCAACTGAGGAAGATGTGGTTCCCGGCTCCTGAGGACCTGCTCTGACCAGCTGTGTGACAATGTCCAGCACATGTTCAACCTGAGCCTGAAGCTGGGCAGAGCAACACAGCTGTGGAAAACTTCGTGCCTCGTCCCAGTGCCCAAGACCCCCCATCCTAAGGAGCTGAACAGCTACAGACTGGTGGCGCTGACGTCTCACCTGATGAAGACGCTGGAGAGACTCGTCCTTGCCCACCTTCGATCGCTGGTGAGCTCGGCACTGGACCCGCTGCAGTTTGCCTATCAGCCTGGCATCGGCATGGAAGACGCCATTATCTACCTGTACCTCCTCCACTCAGTGCTGTCACACTTGGAGAAGGCTGGGAGCACTGTGAGAATCATGTTCTTTGATTTCTCCAGTGCCTTCAACACATCCACCCCAACTTACTGGGAGGCAAACTGAAGAACGCCGGAGTGGACCACCATCTCACAGCATGGATCATAGACTACCTCACAAACCGGCCGCAGTACGTGAGGTTGCAGAGCTGTGAGTCGGACAGGCTTCTCTGCAGCATTGGAGCGCCGCAGGGGACTGTTCTGGCTCCATTCCTGTTCATCCTCTACACCTCAGACTTCAGACACGCCACTCCAAACTGCCACCTTCAGAAGTTCTCCGATGACTCTGCGATTGTTGGCCTCATTACAGAGGGGGACAATCGGGAGTACAAGGGACTGACGAAGGACTTTGTGGACTGGTGCCAGCAGAATGTCCTCCAGATCAACCCTAGGAAAACTAACGACTTGGTTGTGGATTTCTGCAGGAAACAGCACCGATGAACATCCAGGGTATGGATATGGAGAGGGTGACCTCCTACAAGTACCTAGGTGTTCTTCTGAACAACAAACTGTCACGTTGTGACCAACAGGTGGCACTGTAGGGCTCCCCCTGCAGCTGCACACCTGTTGGTCCCAAACCGAATCATGACACAAACTGGACTGGTCTACGAACACGGATACCCTGATTAGGAAAGGACAGAGCCGACTCTTCCTACTCAGGAAACTGAGGTCTTTTGGGGTTCAGGGTTCACTCCTTAAGACTTTCTATAACTCGGTGGTGGCCTCGGCCATCCATTATGGCATTGTCTGCTGGTCAGGCAGCATCTCGGCCCGGGACAGAAAGAGACTGGAGCGACTGGTCAGAAAGCCAGTTCTGTCCTGGGCTGCTCCCTCGACACTCTGGAGGAGGTGGGCAACAGGAGGATGCTAACTAAGCTAAAAGCTATGATGGACAGTCCCTCCCAACCCCTCCAGCCCGCCCTGACAGCACTAGGTAGTTCCTTCAGCCAGAGACTGTTACACCCGCGCTGCAAGGAGAGATACCGCCGCTCGTTCCTACTGACTGCTGTCAGGCTGCTGAATAAAAGTAATAATAATAATAATAATAATAATAATAATAATAATAATAATAATAATAATAATAATTAAATGATGTGGAAAAACAATTGTAAATTGCACTGCGACTTATCCATTTTTTATTTATATTGGACTTAATTGAACGGTGTTTGTTTTTTTTCTTCTTTCTTCTTTCTACCCACAATCTTGCTGCTGTAGAGTGTAAATTTCCCCAGTGTGGGACAAATAAAGGATATCTTAATCTTAATCTCCTGGCACCTGTCTCATACTTGGCAACTCTCAGCAGTAGAAATGGTCTTGAAAAGGACAGATGCAGTTTTTGCCCTGACATATCCGCATACTGCTTGTACCCCATCACACGAGCTTACTTGTAGTGTGTCAATGCAAATTAAATGAGAAAGTAGGGTTTACAGTGCTTGAAAAATTTGTTGTTTGCCCTGTGTAGCCTTGTACAAATTCTCATTGGTTTGATACCTTGAGACTGAGAAAAGGTTAGGTTTCAGATATAGGTATTGGTTGCCTTAATGATTCAGAGGATTTTTTTGTCCGCTGTGTCCTTGGGGCTCTCACGTATCAACACAAAACAAGAAACCAACATGGGGACAAGAGTTGAGGTGGAGGTTGGGTTGGAGTGTTTTCCATGAGCGTTGCAGATCTTTATCACATGTGCTGAGCTTGTCCGTTCCAGATTCCTGGAAGCAGCGATGCTGGAATTTCACATGCATGAGAATTGTCATTAAATTCATGATGAGATGATGAACAGGGGCTGTTTTCTTTCTTGGCACGGAGTCATCAGCTTTGCCCTCCCCTAAATTTGTCACTTTTCAGATCCAAGTCAGCTGGATTGAACCACTTGTTCCCAGACTTTGTTCCCTGGGAACCACTGCCAGAACTGCGTGTTTTCCCAAGACATATGATCCTGAAACAAGAGCATATTGACAGCCAGGGGTGAGTCAGAGGCTGCTCCAGTCAACTAAAAGAAGACAAAAAAAAGGGAAGGATGGTGCTTGACAAGTCTGAAAAGAGCAACGAAGCAGAGCTCTGGCAGCAATTGGACATGGAGCTGCTGGTACCTGGAGCAGCAAGCCCTCACAGCTTAAGAAGTTCCCCAAACAAAAGTAGAACCTCACACAAAAAGGCTCAGCTTAGTTTTTACACGGCATGGTCTCCTCCCGTCCCTCTCCTTCGTCTGGCTCACCCCAAAAGAAAAACGGCCAAAACAAAGCTTTGTCTTAGCTATCACAGTGTCTTAACACCTGCTGCAGTCTTTGATTTATAGATTTTCTGACTCACTCGCACGTATTTGCTGCATGATCGGGAGAGATGATGGACGTCTGTCACAGCGATACACCTCATTGATGATCATGCACACAAAGAAACCTATTGTTTGCTGTCAGGTGCGGAGGGGGGGGGGGGGGGGTGATGGTCCGACTCTGCATATCATGACAGACAATTCAAATGATAGATGGAGTTGGGGGAAGAACTTAGATGTGATGATAAAATGTTGTCTAAAGGGATTTTGCTGTATTGAAGCTGCAGAAAACAGTGAAATCCCATTCTGGTGCACCCAAGGGTCCATTGGGAAACCTACTGGGAGATCAGCAAAGCGAGCAGTCATTGTCAGGAAGAAGGATGACGGCCAAGCCGTATTATTTGGGTGGAATAATGGTGTGGCCTGTGGAAATGTGTCAGGGCCATATAAAATGGACCACTTGAGCTGTACTCCAAGATAGATTTGTTTGCTGGAAGGGAATTTGTGACTCAGGACTCTTGCTAACAAACAGCCTGAAATTGATTTGATGGTCCTGCTTCCATGAATCGTTTGTGCATATGTGTCGATTCGGACTCTTGTCATTTAAGTGAACTCTTAATTTTTCTAAAGATGTTGATTGTCTTTTGATTGAAAAGAATATTTTGTTTACACAAATATTCCTTCTCCAAAATTTTTGAGAGATTGGTCAAGGAAAAAAAACGATTCAAATATTTGAAATGCTAACTTTTTCAAATGAAGTGATTAACAAAAACTGATTGATAAATTAATAAAGAACTTATCACAACGTGTTTTCTGGGCTAAACTCAAATTACAGTTATTTTGAACCATACCTAACAAAAAAACATTTCCATTGCCTGGAGAGAAAATCGGGTATGAAATGGGGAATTAAGTTTGAAATTCCTCATCCGTCTCAGACAAAAAAAGGGACAGGTGTTCAAATAACTTTGAACAACTTTGTATGTGGCAAACAGTGTAGTGACACAGAGCCCATATTTGCGTCATCAAAAGACCCGTACAAGTCTTAATAAATCGCTCGATGTAAACGATCTTAGTGTGGCTTAATGTCAGAAAACTACGACCAATCGTAAATTCACACTTACAGTATGTCTCTACTTCTGCCTAATTCAAGATCTGAAAATATGTTATCATTCCACTTGGAAGGTCCTCATGATTTGCAACACCCCTCCATCATAACCCTTTGCACGACCTAACGCTTGAATGAAGTGTTTTTATTCCAAGAGTAGAACAGTCAGGGTATGTGTTATTTATACTGCAAAAAAAAACATCATATGATATACATTTATGAATTAATGTTTTAGTGCAGTAGTTTCTTAGCCTACAAATCTAATGACCAACTTGCCTCGTAATCGCGCCTCGCATCGTATCTCGCTCTCACGTTCTGTGCATATGTCACATGTGAGTTTAGTGCTACGCCCTTTGGACGATTCATACAAAAAATCCGACTAGCATTCCCATTTCTTAAATATCGTAATTAGTAGACCTTGGTGATTTTTTTTTCGCCGCCATCTCAAACTTTCATCCACGCGATTCCTCAGTTTGCGGACTAAAATAGCAACCCGCATGCGCACATAACGTCATATGTTGCAACCCCACCCCTAACACTGAACACAAAACAAAACGAAAGTAAATTAGAAGAAACACACTCACACACCACACCACATCACAAACACACATACAGGCACAGTGAAATCGCGTTGATCACACAGCCAACTCGTGTGCGGTGACTTTTATAGTTTAACTATTTTTCGGTACCGTGAAAATGACGCCACAGAAACGACACGCTACCGGTAACGATTGTTACCGTGAAATCCTCAGCCTTGCCGTAGTTTTTTTTTGTTTGTTTGTTTGTTTTGATTGAAATTGTTTTGAAATTTCCTTGCGTCCCAAAAACGCACAAATTATGCGTCTAGGACGCGGGACGCAGAGGTACCGAGATGGCTGATCTCTAAACATTCTCTGAGTACTATCGTTATCACCACTACCACTAATACTAATACTACATTAATTAATTTAATACCTTCAACTTCACAATAATAACCAACCTTTGGTCCTCGAGCAGGTCCTCGAGGACAAGGAGCAGCTCGAGGAACACATCACTGGTGCACACTCAAGCTTAATGTCCCTTAATAAGGAAAACACTTAAGTGTTGAGGTGATTGTATTTTGTATTTTCAGATATTTATTTGAGCATAGGTAGAGATATGCACAACAATTTTTCGAACATTTAGCAAAGTTCAGCTTTTTCTCCATAGTGAAACATAAATAGGAGGAAAAAGCTTTATGCCCATAAAATCCAACACACTGGTGGTACATTAATTTGAGCTAAAAGTATGTAATACCTGATAACTGAACGTCCAGTATGTTAATAAAGCATGAACAAAATTGAAACTTTATTTAGGGTGGAGACATTGTCAAAGCTTCATTTCAAGGCCATGTTCTCTCCAACGTGTGCACTTTTGATGATGTCTCATCCACAACACGATTTACCGGTAACTAATCTAACTGGAGAATGTTGTTGTCCTGGAGAGACTTCACGCGGGCACAAAACGGGGAGGAGGCTGTTGGCCTGAGCTTGCTGGGAGAACAGCTGCAGCGTTTAAGAGGCTTGTGGACGTCCGCCTCTTCCTGGATCAACATGTGGATGTAAGGAAAAGCTAAGTCTAGCGTTTCCACTTCCTAATTAGCCCCGACTGCTATTACAAGGAAACCCTCAGGAGCTCAAATTGGCAGATAAGGAATTTTTCCAGCACTTTGGATAAATACTATAAAATCAATTTTGCTACATTGTCTCCTTGCCATCAACGTTTTGACAGCGTCAACATGTCACTGATGTTTGGAAGTACTTCTGGTCTCACTTAATGTATCTCCAGGTGATTTAAGTTCACAAAAATGGGCAGAGAAGGTTGTGTGCAAACCAAAACAAACAGGTTGATTTTTCCATTTGATAAGAACTTTCCCTTTGAGTATTTACAGTCCGGTGCATTTTCAAGTGCGCGGGTCAGCTTTTTCCAACATATGGGAAGGTCACAGGTTTCCACTTTGCACATGTCGCATCTGTGCGATTTACAAGAAGCTTAACGAGTCCTACAAAAGACGTTGAGGGAAAAACCTCATGCACAATTGTTTATATTTGCTCATTTATTGCCAGCTCATGTTTTCAGCTCTCATGCAAGGTGGAACACGAGCGGGCTGAGCAGACAAATAAATGGGGCTGCCATTAACAGACAGTAGCTCGCAATGCCATTAAAAATGTTGGGTCTTTGTAAAAAATGTAAAAAATGTTACATGGCTGGTTCAAATCAAGCAAAGCAAAAACTGCCAGAAACAGTTCCAGTTAGATGTGCGCTCATGTAAGATAAGATCTTTAATAAGCTGCAAAAACCATGTAGCTGATACTAGAGTTGCTACTTATATGGTCTGGAAATGGTATTGCAGTCAATTTTTTATTTTTTATTTTAATTGAATCGAAGATGTTGGTGAGGCAGCCCTCAAGTGTTAGTTTCAAACGAGGGCACTTTAGTCAGCTTCACCCCCCCCCCCCCAAAAAAAAACGTGTTGCTTATACATGTGATCGATGATGCAGGTCCTACACAGATTTGTGGAGAGGAGCCCAAAAGCAAGCCTGCCTGTATGTCGATTTCTCTGACGATACTGTTTGGGATTTTGTCACCACGGATACAGTTGTCAGCTGGCTAACTGATGCATCTTTACTCTTTGTGGGTGTCGCAAAGGCGCAGGTCGCATAACTGTGATGTCACAAAGACAGTTCTTTACTGCTGGTTTTTGTCTTAGATGACTATTTGTATTTTGTAATTTCTTGTTTAAGTTTGAATTGCTAAATGTTTTTTTTAAATATATGTGTATTCTACCGATAAAGCATCTTACTTTCTCAAATGTCCAAGTGACTAACAGGTAGGTGTTTTTCTTTTCCTGTAAGTACTTGAAAATAAAGACTTTATTATTTGAACTTTCACTGACCTTAACACCTGCAGAACTGTGCTCTAGATTAGATGGTGCCTGCCTGGCAAGACATGGACCGGGCAAGTTCTGACCTCCTCTCAGTGTGAGGACGCATAGAATGGAGTGTTCCAACTTTGCAGTGACTGTGGAGTGCCAGATCTCCTCTCCCACCTGCAGCTATATGATGGAGGAACTTTTAGGGGCCGGGTCATTTGGCGAAGTGGTCCAGTGTAGGAAGTTGTCATCGGGCGAGACTGTGGCTTTGAAGGTGATCAAGGACAGTAGCAAGATGGAGGATGCCAAGGATGAGGTGCATACGTCATAAGTTCAGATGCACTTTAGATGCACAAAAACACACTGCATATGATTTTCGTGCTGTGCATTACAGGAGCGCGTTCTGATTGAGCTGAAAGAACACGGCTCGGACCGGTTCAATATTGTCTGCTGGAACGATTCCTTCACCTTCCAGGGGCAGTTTTGCCTGGAGTTTGAGAAGCTCGACATGAGTCTACATCAGCTGCTCGAGTGGCGCCTCCCTCTGTCACTGATGGAGATCCGGCCTGTTCTGCAGCAGGTTTGACGGTTACAGCAAACATTCATATCGAACTAACAGCAAATGAAAATTCATGTTGCAAGTGTTCTGATATCCAAATTCGGTTTGAACAAAATAAAGGTGACAGGCTTGACATGACGAGAAGTTTTGAGGAAGCAATATAAAGGCCTTTCACAGCATGCAAATCAAAGCTGTGCGCCGTCGTCAGAAATCATTCATTGTCTACATTTTGCCGCAACGCACCAACACAACAGCATGAGCGCACGGGGCAGGGTTTTGCCACAGTCATGTTGCCCGGATCTAAATTGTTTTCAGTCCTGCCTTGCCGCCACCATGACATCAGATGGTGCATCGAATAGGAGAGTTGGTGACAGAGTGATTTCAGAGTGCAAAGAGCATGCTATTTTGGTGATGCCGTAGGCGGCGAAGAGCTTGAATTCCCTGAGATCCTGCCATGTCTTTATAATCAGATGAGGGCATTCCCTTTTTCTTGTTGCCTCTCCTCATCCTCTCCTCCTCAGTGAAAGTAAATCCCGAGCTTTTCATCGTAATCAAGAGACATTGCCAAACAGCCTATCTCATGTGCAAACAAGTGGGACAAGGCACTGGGCTACTTCCTGTTTGGTCGCTTAGCAACCAGACACATATGACAATCTTCAACCAGGTCACTACTGCAGCGTAAAAAGCCCCTTAAATTGATGCAAGCTACGATGATACTCACTAGAGCGCAAACATTGAACCCATGTCTGAACACATTGCCCATCATTTTCCAAAGAAAGCAGCATAACTTGGGTTCCCTGGGTCAGCAGTAATTCCGTGGCTGTGTAGGGTCACAGCAAGAAGGCTCTGGGCTTGAATCTTACTCTTATGCTCTCCCTGTGCTTGTGTCTGTTGTCGACAGGTACAGTACTCTGGCTTCCTCGCACAGTGTTAGCTTCACTGAAGACTATATTGCTTGTATGTGTGATTATGAGCGTGAAGTCAGTTGTGCCATCGACTGGTGATCAGTCCACAGTGTCCTCCATGACGTTTGATCCATCACGACCTACACTCCCACCCACTACGTGGCAGATTAACAGCACTGAGCATTACCATTTGAAACATGCCTCGAGTATTGAATTACATACATATGCTCTGAAATAATGTCTGATATTTTATTTTAGCTGACAACCGCACTGCAGTTCCTGAAGAGTGTAGGGATCGTGCATTGTGATCTGAAGCCAGACAACATCATGGTGGTGGACCACCTGCAACTGCCGCTGAAGGTGAAAGTTATCGACTTTGGCTTGGCACTGCATGCCTCGGAGCTGTCACGGGGAATGACCGTGCAGAGCATGTGGTACCGGTGAGTCTACTTGGATCCATCAGGGAGTGCATGCCTCCAGAGTGAGGCCGTGTCCACACATACATCCGCCATTATTGGCATTTTCTCCACACATTGTTTCGATCACAAACATTTTGGAATATAACAGCAAGGGTGAAGATTTTCCAACACTCTTCCAGTGTTTATATAAAAGGAATGATTTCATCTTTTTCCTTTGTATGAGTTCCATTCATGTCATAATTGTATTTTTCAGAGTTTATATTGTAAAGTTCAAAATTGTCAAAGTGGTGGCCTTCCATTTTGTCTTTATGCTGCCCCCATGATGAAAATGATTGGACAGGCCTGATCTGAAGTGTGATGTCTCCTCCCTCCAATAAGGTGCCCCGAAGTGCTGCTGGGACACGAGTGTACGGAGGCTATCGATGTGTGGTCTTTGGGCTGTGTTGCCGTTGAGCTTCTGCTGGGTCGAGCTCTGTTTGATGGCTCTGATGAGTACGGCATGGTAAGTGTGACACGTCATCATCAAGAGCTGCACAACATCAATTCTAAAATCAATGTCACGTCCACAGCTGTCACAGATCAGCACCACACTTGGAAAGCTGCCAGCCAGCCTCCTCGACGCCGGCATATTCACTTCGTGCTTCTTCCGCAAGAAAGCCAAGAAGTGGAGGTTGAAGGTAACCGTATGTTGTTCTTCCGCTCAGTTTTGGTGCATTAGAAGCCTGCCTCTAACACGAGTGGTTCCTCGCTTCAGAACAGAGCCGAAATGGTCACAACGTACGATGGAACTCAACCTTTAAACAAGCTGTCAGATCTGCTGGAGGTTTGTTTACCCGACTTGTGTAACTAGTATGGCTTCCATGTGAGAATAATAGGATTCCTTATGCCTTGACCTAGGTTCATTTTGTGCGACCCATCAACTGCAGTGATGAGGACTGGCATGCTATGCAGTGTGACCTGGAGAGCTTTGTGAACGCAGTTGCTACAATGCTCCACATGGACCCGAGTAAAAGGTCGAGGCCGTGCCAAATTCTGGAGCACCCATTTGTTACCATGAGCCACTTAGATGGCAAATTTCCAAACAGTGCTTAGTAAGTGTGTCCGTGCGCCATTCCTGTGCTGCCGCCTATGCAGGACATTTTCCGACTCCCTGCTTGCTTCTCTTCCAGCGTCAAACTCTGGCGCGACTGCATGGAGGTGGGTCGAACGTGTCAGAACAAGGAAACCTCCGCGAGGCCCATTTGGAGCACGTCAAGCTTCACATGTGGCGATCATGCGATTGGGCCCAGGATGTTGGACCAGTCGGTCATCACATTCAGCAGCGCCAATTCCTTGCCTCAAAGTAACAACAGAGTGAGGAAAAGGAAACGTGAGGAGGATGATGATGAAATCGTCTGCTGGTAGGAGGTCACATCTTGGCAAAAAGTCTCATCCTTCATACTTGAGATATCAATATGGGAATTTGGGTCCACATAGTGCTTCAGCTGCAAGTAAAAGAAGCAACAGAGATGCAGAAGTCATCTACATGTCTTCAATTGACAGCTCCAGGAAGGGCGGCGGTGAAATGAAACACCAGGCACACAAACGTAAGCTTGTTTCGGCGTTACACACGGCGGAGTTCATACAGGTACCTTATCAGATGGCAATCAAACATTTTGTCTTACTCAGGACTCCTCCACTTGGAATGTGGCGATGCCACAATCCAATGGAAGACGAACAAAGCAGCGACAGTGGCACACGATGCAAAAGAACCCGAGGGGCAGATCTGTGAACTGTAGCTCAAATTTTTTTAATCATGATATTGTATTTATGTAATCTCCCCGCCCCCCGTCAAGTTTGCTGTGAGGTTCAGCCACCACTATTGTACTTACAATGGTTAAATGCATTTTCTCTAACTCTTGACCTCATTCGGGTTGTCTGTTTCAAATGTTTGTGAAAAATTCTGTAAAATTTGCGGTTCGATTAAGGTTCATGTTTAATAGTTTGTTTATTTTTATCTGGTCAGTTCTACAGTGTTCATTTGATCTTGTACAGGAATTTCAAATGTTTCTATTTTTGTATAGAGCTACAATTCTGACTTGTTTGGAACTCTGGAAAAAGTATAGCTGCTAAAATAGAGTAACCAGTGTATTTTTAAATAAAGCTTTTGAAGAAGGCATGCTGCCCTGGAACCTTGTCAATGTGAAGGCAAACAAAAGAACAGCAACGATGGCAAGTCATCCATGTCCTCACCTCAAAAGGTAGATCTATGGATACCTGAGTCTCGGAACGCATGGCAGTCCATCTAGAACAGGGCTGTCAAACTCGCGAGCCGCTTTGGATTCACATCTTCCCTCACAGAGCCGTTACGATAGTGAAATCTAATAAATGTTTTGCTTTGGTGGGCCACATAAAATGATGTAGCGGGCCGGATCTGGCCCCGGGCCTTGCGTTTAACATCAATGAATTAGATCATGCTTGAATGTGAATCGTTTACTCAATTAAAAAATAACCTATACATGCATCGCTACTGTTCAATACAGGCCTGCTCAACCCACGGCTCTCATGAGTCGGTTTCACACGGCACTTTTCAAAATGAATTTAGCTCGGCGCAGACTGCAATCATTAACCCCATTCATTGTGTTGTGAGAGGCACGGCTCACGGATGGGAGGGGTAAAAAGTTCCTTGCTATTGACGTTGTCTTGTTTCAATAGAATTCATCTTTATTTATATAGTGCTTTCACCAGAGCTGCAGTTGTAACAAAGCGCTTTACAGAACAGTAAAATAACAAAATACACTAATAGAACACAACACATTACCAGGCGTGGACAGTTGTGCAATCTCGCGCCACCTTACCTCTCTGAGCTCATACGCCCCTACACCCCTGCCCGGCGCCTCAGGTCTGTGGACCAGTCTTTGCTAGACGTACCAAGAACTAAACTGAGGCTCAGAGGGGATCGAGCCTTTTCTGTTGCTGGTCCATCTCTCTGGAATGACCTCCCACTGAACATTCGGCAAGCCTCCTCGCTGCCCATCTTTAAATCCCTCCTCAAAACTCACTTGTATTCTTTGGCGTTTGACTCAGCATGACTTAGATTTGCTATTGGTTTTACTGCTTGGTGCTTTCTACCGCCTTATTACTTATTACTTATTACTGATTCGTCTTACTGTTTATTGTATATGTTAAATCGCTCCATGTACAGCACTTTGTATGCAGCGATGGCTGTTTGAAAGTGCTCTATAAATACTGTTGACTTGACTTGACTTGACAATTACAGCCAGATTCCAGCAGAAGTCTGATTGTTTGAAGCAGGTAAAGATGAAAGAAATTGGTTCACTTCTTCAATTTTAAATCAGATTCAATTCTAAGATAAGATAAGATAAGATAAGATAAGATAAGATAAGATAAGATAAGATAAGATAAGATAAGATATACTTTATTCGTCCCACACTGGGGAAATTTACAGCCTCCAGCAGCAAGAATGTATGTAGACAGAAGAAAGGACAAAGAGAAAAAAAAACAACAAACATCTCTCAATTAAATACAATATGAACACAAATGGATAAATCGCAGTACTATTTACAATTATTATTATTATTATGATTGTTATTTTTTATTCATCAGCCTGACAGCAGTCGGTAGGAACGAGCGTCGGTATCTCTCCTTCTTGCAGCGCGGGTGTAACAGTCTCTGGCTGAAGGAGCTACCAAGTGCTGTCAAGGGCGGGCTGGAGGGGGTGGGAGGGACTGGCCATCATAGCTTTTAGCTTAGTTAGCATCCTTCTGTTGCCCACCTCCTCCAGAGTGTCAAGGGAGCAGCCCAGGACAGAACTGGCCTTCCTGACCAGTCGCTCCAGTCTCTTTCTGTCCCGGGCTGAGATGCTGCCTGACCAGCAGACAATGCCATAATGGATGGCCGAGGCCACCGCCGAGTTATAGAACGTCTTAAGGCGTGACCCCTGAACCCCAAAAGACCTCAGTTTCCTGAGTAGGAAGAGTCGGCTCTGTCCTTTCCTAATCAGGGTGTCTAAGCGGCTCCAAAATACGCATAACCTAACAATGCAACATTCTATTTTTGTATGATCATTCTTATGATGCTGTTTTACTCTTCCACCTGTTTGGAGATTCCCTTGTGACCCTCCTCGTGACCTTCCCCCCAAAAAAAACAGGGGCATGTTTCTGCTGGAACCTGTGCAGAGGTGGACAGTCCTTGGGAATGTTTTTTTTTAAAGATCCTCTTGAATACTGTTGTCACTTTCCCCCCAATTTCAATATTCCCACAATTGTCCTTGGTTTAACCCACTTGGTCAAATTTGAACTGAAACAGCAGCGTGTATGCAAAGTTTGTTGCACCTGTATAAGAATGTATAAAATTGAATTAAGTATTTTCATGTACCGTATGTGTATTTTGAATTCATTTATACATATATATAGACATATTTCAATGAAAGTTGGGCAACATAATCTGTGATCCTAACATACAACCATGTTGAATGGATGAATCCTTGGTCAGGAAAAGACACCGTCAGGTGGTCCCCAACCATCTCTGGGTGTTTGAACTCTTCATCTCAACACTCTCCAAGTTGCGGCTCAGCAGTAACGGGCCAGATCACTGCCTCTCTCCTTCACACTTGAAGCTTGTGTCCTCCCCCCAAAACTCAATGCGCCTTACTGTCAGCAGAAGATATTTAATTATTCAGCCCTTGCCCCTTCAAAAAAACTATAGGCTTCAAGCGGTTTCATGCCACTCTCAGTTGAAGTTTACTGTTAAAATAAACATAACACAGAGAATTTAACATTGTTTATTTTGAACAACCATAGTTTAGCCTATAAAGCCGCTAACTTGATCCTGATGCTAGCTAACATCTGTCACAATGCTTTAACCCTTAAGGCAATTGCTTTGAAAACAAACATATACATTGACAATGTAACAGTACTTACATCCATGTATCCTTTATTCTGTGTGCGTATCAGGTAATATTAGTGCCGTACTGGTGAGCTGAGAGAGGAGTTGAGGTATTATCAATCCCACTTCAGTTCTCGACAGTACACACCCAGCTGTAATAGTCCAGCAGTTACTCCAATTGCAGCTGGGCGTGCCCTGTTGAGAACTCAAGTGGGACTCATAATGTCTTAATCAACAATCAACAGCTGTCTTGTACTGTCCCCGGGTGGCAAAGGAGGGCACACCAGAAGGATCGACATTTAATTGTTCCATCCATCCTTTATTCAAATAATAATGTGTAATATGAATATACATTTGTTTTTAATATTGAATTGTTACTGCTGTATATTTTTATCAAATATATTATTATGGAGTGCTATTTTTTTTCCTTATTAAAATACACATTCCAACAATTTTTGGGCGCAGGCTGGAACAGATGAATGGCATTTCAGTTAAGTTCAATATGATTTGAGACTTTTGCATTTCGAGTGTGGTCATGGAACGAATTAAATAGACGACATGAAAGCGGCACTGTACTTTGGCTATTTTTATCACTTTGAAAAATAAATTTGTTCATGTTACGTAAGACCGACAGTGTGAACTTGAGTTTTGTGCGTACGGTAAGTAGCACCATGCAGATCAGTGGCAACCCTTTCCAGTACTGTACAGTAATTAATTTGCGGCAGGCATCCTCCTGCAAGCTAAAGGACCGATGCTGTACACCTGTTACATGCATGCATGCCATTTGGAGACAAAAACACATACTGTAATACCACACATACTTATGCAGACAGACACTTGGGTGTAACAGAGTTGTATTGCTTTAATGTTTTTTTCCCCCCTTCTCCATAGATAAGCTGTCATGACAAATGAAGTTGGTAAGCACAAACACAATCAGGGTGTCTTTTTTTTTTTTTGCATTAATACAATTGAAACAACTTTAGCGACACTTGCTAGGTCTTTTATAAAAATGCTTTCCTGGACAGAAGCAAGCTCCACAGCTCTACTTCCATATAACACAGTGGAACAAGATGTCTGTCATGGAGAAAAAAATAAAAAAAGATAAATAAACCATTGGCGTCCAGGAGGTCTGATGATTAAGCCTTGGAAGAGCTTGTCGCATGTGGAATTCCTGTCGATTCTCTGCTGCTCTGTCAAGTGATTCATGTACTCAGCAATCTATTTTTTTTTCTCTGGGCATAGAGTTAGAAGAAGAGTCGTCAATGTCTCAGTGCATAAGTGTAAACCTCCCTGTGTAACATAGTTTTGCATGTCAATTGGAGGCAAAGACAAAAAGCAGCTTGTGTGACTCTTTGGCAAAAATCAAAACTGTCATGGGCGCATACTGTTTTTTGTATTGCATTTGAGCTTGGCCTCTTTTTCCTTACATTTTTTTAATTTGCAATGTTCTATCAACTACAATCTGTTCTAAATGTTTCCCACCACCAAACTCTTGTTCACGCACACTTTTGTCCATGCAAGTCCGCTACACTGCTTTTGCCAAGATGACAAACAAGATGAGCCAAAACAGATACATGTACAAAATAATGTACACCATATATTCAAACATTTCAAAATCCTCAGACTTTGAAATCATTAGCCAAAATAAGTAGATTTTTTTCTGAACCCATTTCTCTATCTAGACTGTACAATATATGCATAATGAGTACTCATGAGGGACCAAAGCAACAAAAATAAATACATTTCGCTAAGTCACCTTTCAAAGTAGTTCACCTATGTACATATATATCTATCCTCTTGTAGATGCTTGCGTGTGTGGAAATGTGCACAGTGTGAGTACTCACGTATTGTTTTTATCTGCTAAAAACATCTCTATGTAATTTGTGACACACAGTGGAAACAAAATGGAGACAGACCCACCCCCGGTACACTAAACCCATCAGACCAACACTTAAAATAAAAATATAGCGCACCACCATCATTTGACTACTTCAAAAATGGGTTGTCTACATCTTGTTGAGGACTCTGAGAATATTTAAAAAAGTCTACTTCATGCGGTCTTTGACAAGTCAAATGGCCTCAGTGTCTACGAGGGCACACAGCGCAGAATGTTTTCAGTGAATGCCGCTGCGAAGGAAAAACAGCATGCAGAAAGAACAGTGCATAGGTCCAGGTTCAGCTTCCTGGAGGTGCTTTTCAGTGTCATTCCGTGACAAGCGTCCTGGTGCAAGCTGACTGGGGGGGGGCTGTACCCTGTGGACAACCTGTCAAAGTCACCAGTTGCTTGCAGTGTAAAGCATCTTGCAAGAAAAGGAGGTGGGTGGGCGTGGGGTAGTGTTAGTGTGTGTGCGGTTTTTCTTTTTTGGGGAGTGGGGCTGGTCTGCAATGTGCAGTTTCGATCAGTCGCCGTTTCACTGCGGAGCCCTTTCTAACACAGCAGAACCAGAAAAGCTCACACTAAGTGCTCCACAAGGGTGAGTGGACGGTAGGAGGAGAACTGAGCTTAAAGGTCAAGTTAACATGCATTAGGTCTTCAGACAATGGTTTTTTTTTCCTTCCTGAAGACAACAAGAAGAAGAAAGTAATTTTTTTCTTTTCTGCGTGTCGTAGGTACTGTACATCTTTTACAGAAGGAAACAATAAGAATGGCTTAATCGCTACGCCATTCACCTTTGGTAAATCAATCAAGAAAAATGGGAAAACACCCTGAAACATTCGAGCCTCACATGTCCTCACACCGAACTTGCCAGTTTCATCCGCTCTCCTCTCCGCATTTCAGTCCAGCGGCCTCCATGTTCGTCACATTTGCAGGCCCACATTGGCACATCCTCTCACAAGTTCACAATGCCTCTTGCACAAAAAGATACTTGCAATACGCCAAACTAGAAAGGCAGAAAAACAAAAACAAAAATATATATATATACATGAATCTAATTTTTAAAAATAATAAGAGGAGATCGTCGGATCCCAGAGATAAAAAGACACCAAAATGATGGATTTAAAAATAGGCGCCATCCCGACATGCGTTTCACCGCCTCATCATTTTGGAGACAAAGCTGACTATGGTCGAGGCCGGCTGGTCAGGATCCAGCTCGGCAAACAGGTGGCTGACATTGTCTGTTGTGCTTCCCTGTTTTCTCGCTACGAAGCCAAAAAGCCTGAAAGAAAACACATGTGTGTATGCACTTTGTTGTACACGTGTACACAATGGACAAGCATTGATTAAAGTACCTACCTAAGTGAACGACCACCCTCTTGGCCCCACCTGTGCAAGTAAAAGATTTTGTTACTGATCGACACCTACTCAAATTTCTTTGGAACATTTTGCATCTGCTCAAACAAAAATATGAAGTAAGTTTTATGACCCCTGTATTTAATCGTGAAATGCTGAGTCAGCAAATTCGCAGTACTTGATTACAGTTGATTATGGGTCCCACTGTACCGGCGAATACTCAAAATTCTCAAATTTTTATTTATTTATTATTTATTTCAGCAATAATCGCATCAGGAAACTGTGAGTATATTACTATTTTGATGGCACGCAAAGTTTATTCCTGTGGATATTGAGTCATACCTTCTGCCCTGGGGGTCGGCGTCACAGTAGGTTATACTGCTTAGTGGATAATGCCGCCTGAAGAAGAGCCTGAAATAATAAAATAATAATAATAATACATTTCATTTGTAAGCGCCTTTCAAAACACTCAAGGAAACCACAGATAAAATAATAAATAATAAAAGGAGAGATGAATTTAAACTGAAGACGCCATAGAAATCATGACAGTACATTAGAATGGGGTTCTTCCTACTACACTACTTACTACTATGGTAAATACCCAAATGGAACAAATGTTGTCATTTTTGGTTCAAATTAGCGGCAATTAGTTGCATTTGGCCACCAGGAAGTACCCTGCCTCCGAATGTTTATACATATTAGGAACACGTTAGCTCTTATTTTGTGAAGTAATGACTATGCACTTACTTTCTGTGACTGTCTGTGAGCATGATGCCCTGTGGGGACACTTTACAGTGGACGACGGTGGCGGCAGGCTGGGGATTGGTCGTAAGTGTCTGACTGATGGCCTTGGCAATGGCTTGAGGGCCAGTCAAGGACTCCATATCCACAGAGTTAATGTAAAGCACGTTAGACGCTAGAAGCCAAAAAGCAGAACTCACCATCAGTTTTTTTTCTGATGCAGGACAATGGCGCCTGTACTACAGTACAACCAAAAATGGAAGCAGTGGATTACGTGAGAATTAGCAGTGGTGCGATATTTACCGTAAGACTCCTCCGGAACCTTCTGAACTGTAAAGTAGAGGTGACACTGTCAGCCAAAGTGGATGACCATATAGAGCACCATCTTCCCTAATTCTGCATATACCAGAAAGGAGGTGGTTACCTGTTCCTTGTTTCAAAAGCTCCACAACTGGGTCGGTGGGTATAGCCAGCTCCAACGCTTCCTCATTTGGGTCTGTACAAGGCAAGCACATTTCAAGCATCACACGCAACTTGGATCATGTTATGAGTGGCTGCCTGCCATTTTACCTCTGGTGGGGATCATGAGCTTGCAGGGCAGCGCCAAAGGCGTCATGGAGTGTTGATAAACAAGCGCAGAGAGACAACCTGGGGTGAAATAGAGTGTGTGAGTCGAATCCATGGCAGATATCAAAATAGCTTCACACGTACTCACCAAAGTAGGGCTCATTGGCACAACCCTTCAGGCGAACACCTTTGGGGCTTGTTTCGATCAGGAAATGTCTCACCAGCTCATTGGTCAGATCAGCAACTAGATGCATTGTAAGACAGCATGTGAAATTACTGCTATATACCCCTAAACAGCTCTCTGCAGTGTGCTATGCGAGACCATCAGGAAATTGTCCTTTTTTTCTTTTCTTTTTTCGGTTATCAGATTTGGTTGAGTGTCTTTGTTCCTTTCCTGTTAAGTATATTATTATATGTGCGTGTCTTGACTTTTTATTTGTGAGTTACGGTAAATTGTGTGTTAGAACACCGCAGTGATTCTCAAATGGTGTGTCGGAAGCCAAAACCGTGCCGTGGAGCCATTTTGGTTGGGTTGCAAATAGCTAGGGAAAAAAAATTCATGTACCGGTAGTTGTATTACGCTTTTTTTGCCACAGTACTGAGGTTGATAAGTTTCCTCTTGGCTCATACAATATTGGTATAGGTGTCAGGAAATGTTATTCACCTGTGCTCGAGTCACTGAGCTACTCTGTAAACCAATAAAGTGCAGCTCAGCCTTTGGCTAGTGGACGTCATTGCTAGCAATGTGCTTTTGGCTGTACGTCAAACTCATTTGCAATTGCATGTAATGGCATATCCGAAGCTTGTTCGCAGGCTCCAGCACCAAAGCGTACCTTTTTTGCTTTGTTTTACTGTTGGTGGTGGGCAGGCCACCTTCAAGGCAAGACCGTAAGCCCCACGGAAGGAGTGGCTGTCCCTGATGACAAAGGCGCCGGGCTCCCTGTCCTTCAGCACGTTAATGGCTGAAAGGAAAAGTGAAAGTCCAGGTGGTGACATGACATGACATGACATGACATGACATGACATGACATGACAATGATGGGAGTCTGCGCAGTGCTGCTGGCGTCACCTTGTTCTCGGGAAATGTCGGGCTTGTACCAGAACTTGGACGTGTCTTGGACAAACTTAACATTCATTTTGATGTCCGGATAACCATCTGTTGATGACAGAATGAAATTATGAATGTGGAGGGGGGACAAAGAAAAAGATCACCTCAAACACTCACAGCTCATCGTCTTTGTGTCTCACCATAGATGGGCTTGGCGGTGTCTGGGTAAGTTCCAGTCAAGTTTGACCCTCCAACCTCGGCTGCGAGGTTCTTGCTGTCCATCCTCTCTGCATCTCCGCTGCTTGCGTGCCTCTTCACTGGCAGCTCGGGGGAGACGGGGAAGGCGGGCGTGGAAGGTGGCTGAGCCTGACGAGACGTGGCCCCTAACTCATCTGGGGTACTGTGGCCTCCCGCTGCAGCTCGCCGCCCCATCAGGGGGCTGGCGGGTGGCACACTTGCACTCGTTTTGGGGTTTCGGCCAATTAAGGGGCTGGAGGGGATGCCGTCCCTGCTGGCACCTGCTGCAGGGGTGCGTCTGACCGGTGAAGGACTGCCTTGGCCCAGGCGCCTTTGGAGAGCAGGGCTTGGGGGAGTATTGGTGGCCACTGTGCGGTGGAGGGTGTTGGGGCTACCAGGGACAGTGTGGACACCCATGATATTTACCTGGGAGCCATCAGGGGAGGCGTGTGTGTGAGGACAAAATGGTGTTGAGCTGTGGTCAGAAGAGCCACGTCTCCTTTTGATAAAGAAAACAACAACGAGAAGATTATTCTTCCATTTGGATTAAAGGTTCAAGGTTTAAAGTTTCTTAGTCCAGGTCATCCCCATCCATCCATACCTCATCCCATTGCTTACTGTATTTATATCGATAAGATTAATTGACTGAGATATGAGTTTTTGAATCTCTTTGCATCGTGGTAACTGGTGCATCTTTGGCCAGATTGTACTTACAGTTCAGTACATTCATTGGGTCTGATGAGACTTTCTGAGTTTCTTTCATGGTCTGTTTTCAAATATTACCTGAAGTATGTTAGGAAACCCCTGACCTTAGCTGCTACAATCTCAGCAATGTGAGCTTGAAGTTTCAGTTGTACACAGATACTAGCAGTGCACATCTTTCCACAAAATGACATTTTCATATGGTTTTTCAATGTGTGGGGTGCGAAACAATTGAAGGACAATTCGATTTGAAAGTGAAACGATTCGATTCGGTTGAATTCAGTGGGATTATGATTCAATTTGATACAGTACAACTCAGTTTGAGAGGTTCTGATGTATTGTTGTCATTTTACGTACATTTGAATGAAGTTGTCAGTCATGTAAATGTGCCATTGCTTTCTAAAATAATCCATATCTCGCCACTGAAAAACGATCCACTATGTGTCTCGATATATTTCAAAGAGAAGTTTTATTTACTGGAATCTTTGAAATTAAAAAAAAAAATACTGGTTCAAACTGTGTTTGATCACACCCCTACCAGATACGCACCCTTCGGGGCTGTGTATAGGACTGCTAGAGGTGAGAGGACTGCTGAACTGTTGTGCTCTAAGTTCCACAAAACTACGATGATCTGCATTGGATGAAAAATACATCAAAGCATGAGAAAATACAATGTGTTAAAAGTGTTGTACAGATTAAAAGCACATTTTGAGAACAAAAGCTGGAACAGAAAACAAGCAGCAACAAAAACGTATCCAGTATGCTACCTTGTTCTCCATGACTTGAAGCAGAGTCTAATCAAGGGAAAAGAACAGAAGAAACCGTTTTGAAGATGCACGAAAGCAAGCATATTTCAAAAGCCTGTAAGCTAGGGAGAAGCAGTAACTGTTTCAAACAACAGAGGACAGCAGAGAGGCAGACTGACTGTAAAATACACCTTGAGATGTTTTTGAAGTTAGACTTCACTGACCTGGTTCAAATTTTTGATTAGCCTTCATTCCCGCTGCTGACAACCAGCCTGGTGGGGAACGAGCTGCAGACAGACAGAAAGAACAAAGATCATTACAATTTTATGACAGCCTTTACCCGCTGATCTTGATTTGCCAGCCTTGTAATGTAACACAGCACAAATACTTCAAAATTGCAACTGAGTAACATTTGAGTAAAATGTTGCAGACAATTATGACTTTGATTGCATTATACAGTATTTCCTGATGAAAATGATTTTAACACCGATGCATTTCCCTTACCCATCTTTGTTACCCGGGACTCCAAATTAGATCCAAAGACATTGGTCTTTGCCTGAACAGTGAAAGAACAGTCCTGGCAACACATGCTGACCAAAGCAACCATAGCTGTGAACGAATATAACATTACGAACGTCCGGAAGGAGATTTTTTTTCCTGTCATGCACTGTTGTGAAAGATTCTTTCTTCAGGATCAAGTGCTTCTTACGTCTACCTAAAGTGTCAGGAATTTGGGCATTTTAAATCTCCCCATCAGGTTAAATTCATTTTTATTACTCCAGTAAAATCAATATTCTTTGGGTTATTGTGAGCTTCTTAAACTAAATAAAAATTTTATAAAAACATAATTCAGAGTCAGGGTGGCCCGGTAGTCCAGTGGTTAGCACGTCGGCTTCACAGTGCAGAGGTACCGGGTTCGATTCCAGCTCCGGCCTCCCTGTGTGGAGTTTGCATGTTCTACCCGGGCCTGCGTGGGTTTTCTCCGGGTGCTCCGGTTTCTTCCCGCATTCCAAAAACGGGCGTGGCAGGCTGATTGAACACTCTAAATTGTCCCTAGGTGTGAGTGTGAGTGCGAATGGCTGTTCGTTTCTGTGTGCCCTGCGATTGGCTGGCAACCGAGTCAGGGTGTCCCCCCGCCTACTGCCCGAAGACAGCTGGGATAGGCTCCAGCACCCCCCGCGACCCTAGTGAGGATCAGGCGGCTCGGATGATGGATGAATGAATGAATGAATGAATGAATAATTCAGAGTCAAACCTGTCACATTCAGCAAATTCTTTGACTGTTACCATACTTTCAGTCATAGAAACAGAAACATTACAAAAATCAGGTGAGTTTTATCAAATCTATTTTCTCCCAAGGAATCCAGTATACCTTTGAGGGACTTTCTACATATATTTGCACACAGCTGCTGTATGTTATTTGTTGTGAGGTCAAGCGTTCATCCTTTTACATAATCACGAGCCTACGCAAATCCTGTGAGGGCACAAAAAAAAAAGCTCAGCATCTTTAAAGCCCATCCAAAGAGTGCGACGTAGGACTGAAAAGATGACCGCGATAGTGCAAGTATGTGGCTACCTCCAGCTCCTACAGACATTCTCCACCATTTTGGGAAAGTACGTCTATGTGAGCGAGAGAATGACATGGAACGACGCTCAGAGCTACTGCCGTGAGTTTTACACCAATCTGGCTCCGGCTGTTAATGATGAGGAACTCAGGAAATTCCGTGAAATCAGCGACTATGTGTTTAGTTTCTGGACCGGACTGGTGAAGGGTGACACTGACCAAAACAAATGGATGTGGTCAGGGGGTGGCGAGGCATCTGCAATTCTCTGGGGAATTGGGCAGCCAGATGATAAGACAAACGAAGACGCCGGCCTGATGGTGAACTACAGGATTTATAATGCAAACCGACTCCATCTGCATCCCTTTTTTTGCTTTGATGCCATTGTCGTGAGGGAGAGAGCGAGCTGGGAGGAAGCTTTGGAGCATTGCAGGGAGAGACACAGCGACTTGGCCAGTGTGACATCACAGATAGACATGCTGTTGATCCAAGCAGAGCTGGACAAGAGCCCCTTTACTGAGCATGTCTGGGTGGGTCTGCGTTTCTTCCCAGGGGGCTGGCGCTGGACGGACAAGGAGCAGTTGACATACGAGGTCTGGACTGGTGCCGAGAGGCATTTGTGTCCAGCAGCAAGACACAAGTGTGGAACCTTAAAAGTGATGGGATGGATGCCAAGTGATGATATCCACACCAGTGATATTTTGGGAACCAATGACACGCTACTTGGTGTCAGTTTGGGAAGAATTGACTTTTGGCAAGAATCAGAGTGGGAAGTTCATGACTGTGAGCAGAGGCTTTATTTTGTTTGCTATTGAAATTGCTGATTAAGTAATCAAAAGCTTATTCGTTCATTTATTAGTTCTTTTCAACTTTCTGTTGTTGGAGAGAGTATCTCCAAGCAGAATGGTTTTTTATTTACTTTTCGTTTGTTTCATTGTTATTTCCTGCCAATGTGTCTGTCCATGTTTGAATTGTGTCATGTAAACTTTTCATAAAGGTTCTTCAATACTAATAACACGATATTTGCTGCTTGTCTCTTTTCCGCACAATGATGGTGAAGAATGAATTTATTCTTAGGCGACAGGATTCACGTTTGATGTTTGAGGGAAATTCTTACCACAGCCCCCCAAAGCAGGGCTGTTCCTGACAAATCTATCGATATCGCTGTCCTCAAATGCATCCCGGTAGCTGTGCACGGAACCCTGGAACGAGTCAAGAAAACAGAATCAGAGGGAAAACAAATGACGTATTGGAGAATGTTTATTGATTTTATTCCTGCCAAGCTCTGGAGGGCTAAAGGGAGGATGAAACTGATAAACGTACCTCTCCTGGTCTTCCTCTTGTGTTGTGGGGCAGACTGATGCTGAAGTCTGTTGAATGGCCATCTGGCCTGTTGTCATGCACACTGTGGTACTGACCCTCACTGGTGGTTCTACGGCGGCCCGTCTCCTGGCTTACTTCTGGGGTCATTGCCCTAGAGCGTACCCCTGCGAACCCCGCACACAACATTGAAGAATGTGGGCAATGATAACTGCTCATTGTAAAATAAATAAATACAATTGAATTGGAAGCAACGTCAAAAATGTTCTACAAATAATGTGAAAGAAAAGAACAACAAAAAAGGAAGCAACTAAAAGTGAGTGGTGGTGGACAAACCGGAGAAGGAATAGGAACGAAGGCGGTCAGACTGTTGCAGTGTTACGCTTTCACTGATGCCACGGATACGAGCGTTGTACTCTGATGCCGGGGCAGGAAGTCAGGGTGGTGAATAGTGGACAGGAGGAAGGTAGATGAGGTAGAAGGTGAGGAAGACGTGCAGGGGAAGAAGTAATGGTGGGAAGGGGGTGGTCCGATCAGTGTGGGATAGCATAGAAACAGAGAATATAAACAAAACAAAAGAAAGCAACTGACTGAAAAGCAAATGTTCAACTGAAACGAGCTGCATGTGAAACAATATTTCACGCAACTAATGAAGTGGCGTGTTGAAAGTATACAAAAAGAAGGTACATGTACTGTATGCACAGCTTAAATCCACTTGTGAGCAGCATCGAGCTTCCACTGAGTTTGCCTAAACGTGAACTCATGAAAGCCGGGATCTCAGAAGCTTCCTGCTATGATCACCTGGCGCTGTCATGCTAGACTTAATTTTCATTTTAGCTGCAGAGCTAATTATATGTGCACTTCTCATTTCTCTGGTGAATGTGTTACAGGAACTGCTATAATCTGCTCAACCACATGCTCCTCGTTGCCCCAGATGGGGATCTTGAGTTGAAACTTTAAAGATTAAACTCTGACGCCAGTGAGGCATTTAATACACTGACCCTTGTCAGGCATATCAATTATGCAATTACGTTACAGTTTGGCACAGCCCGGACTTACCGGCAATGCGGTGAGCAACCAGGCCCTCTAGGTTCAACGCCCCCTCCTCAGCATTCTGTTCTTGGGGCAAAGAGGAGGAGGAGGTGTCCTTAGGTTCAGGGGTGAGAGCAGGAAGTGGAGTGGAGGACTCACTGCAGCCCGGATAGGGAGATGACCCCTGTAGGTCCGGAGAGTGGGACACTGTGCCGACCATGTACAAGTTTACAGGATTCAACGGTAGATGGACATTTGTGGAGGGATCTGAGGGGAACTGCTGCAGTGCTTGACGTGTGTGCATGTAGGGCTCAGGTGTGTGTGATGGTGTGGTGTTTTGGTTTTGCGAAATGGGGGTGGGCCTTTGAGGGGAGTGTACCGGAGACTCCAAAAGAGGGCTCTGGTTGGGAAAAGTTCTCACAGTCACGCGTGGTGGCTGATGGAAAGTATTATTGGATGACCCAGAGGAGCTGTAGCCATGGATGGCCGCGTCAGCTTGGTAGGATGGCCTTGTGAGTGTCTGGGAGAAGGGCACGGGTGATGAACTGAAGGTGTTTTCTCCAGGGGGAGCACTGTGTGACTTGGACATGTGGGAGTTGATCGGGTTCAGGTCGAGCATGAGCATGTTGAGCGCTTCAATGGATTGCTCAATGTCCCTTTGTGAAGCTGAGGAGGGAAAACGTGGCAAGCTATTGGTGGACTGGAGGGGCGGGCCAAAAGGATCATCCGGGAGGCTGTACTGGTGCCATGTACTGAGTCCCCTTTGAACAGCCTCCCGGCTACTGGTGCTTCTCTCGGGGGCCCTGGGCATGAGTTTAGGGTTGGACTCAGGACTTCTTCCAGGCGCGCTACCAAAGGACTGTGAGCGATACATTCCACTTCCATTCTGGAAATTGTTACATCCCCCCGATGGTGACACAGAGGCACTGCGCTCCTGCATTGCAGTGGGCGTCTGTAGTCCGTGCACAGGCATCACACTAAACTTATCGCTGAGAACACCTGATTCAAGATGGTGGCCGTCGTTCTTGACAAGGGCTTGTGAGTGATAGTAGAGGTCACCTGGTGTGGCTTGGCCCTCTAAGGATGAGAGTGTGCCCAAACTGTCCACACTGTTGCCCTCTTGGCTATTGGGAAGCTCGTCATCAAGAATATCTGTCTCACGCTCTTCTGTGGAAGGGGCACCAATTAGTCTGGTGTGACCCCCGTTGACATGCACCTGTGCAGGGACCAGGTGCCGGACACCACCTCCCGGACTGGTTGAACTAGACAAATAAACTTGTCGTTGATGAACAGGCTCCTCAAGACCGCTTAGAAGCCGGTCCAGTTCTCTCTTCTCCTGGGGGCTAAGGGACGGATGACTTACTCCTGTGTTACTGTGGTTTGAGCCCCCCTGCAGAGAGTGACTGTGTTCCTCTGTGCGGTCTGTCTTGACGGAGGCGGTGGAGTTTCCCGAATCGCTGCTCACAGACAGAGTGTGGTCGACAGTGGGGAGAGAGGCGTGACCTATTACAGGAAGGGTGTGCTCTGATGGTTGAAGGTGTTGGTTGGGGTGTTGCAAAGGGTTCTCTGGGGCAGTCAGGGGGTCTCCAAGGACTGGGAGGCCATTGACGGTGACCACTCCCTCCAGGGAGTCTTTCTTTCTGACCTGTGCATAAAGGCTTCCATCAAGTGGACCTTGACTGTGAACAACATCTGAAAGACAGATTTTAAATAAATTATAAATTGAGTGGACTTCTTTCACTGTAGTTCTCTGCACACAAATAAACAACAGCGAACTTGCAAAGGAGTAAATAACCCTGCCCATCAGCACAAGGAAGCTCTGGAAGTCTTTTTTTAAACCCCGAGTTTTAGCCTAGCAACGGGCAGCACCGTCCCCGTGCACTAATAATAGAAAGTTTACAGGGCTAAAGGCGGTGCCACCATTGCGTCACTGACGACCAACTCAGTCTGATGCAAACCAGGGTGGACACTGACCAGCGAACACAACACTGGAAGAATACTGTATTTCATCTGTACTGAAGGACAGAAACAAACCAACTATCCTTTGTCGAGGCTGTGAAGATGAATTTACCAGTAGAACATCCGGTAATGGGCAAAGAAGCCTAGCAAAGTCAAAGTGGTGGCAACCTATTGAAGATACTTTAATGTAGCTCAAATTGTAAGCGATAACTCTAACATTTGCAAGAAGAAAACTCATCCAGGTTCTAAAGTAGTCCACGCAAAGCAATGGAAAGCCACGACAAGTACACAGCAACAACAGCTGATTGGTATGTGGTAGTGCGACCCCAAGAGACAAATGGTGGATCACTTCAAACACAGTTATTTCAAACATCATGTCAACAGGAAGTCAGAACACCAACTATAAACACAAATTGTCCCTTTGCTTGCTTCTCATGGGACTGAATGGATCATTAGCTTGTACCATATATCTCTGATGGTTGCCATGGAAAAGTCCTCCTTACCCGCTGTCGATGTGATTTTCCATCACTCTCCCTCTCCAAAAACTACGCAAACTAATAATTTACTTCCACATATATAAAGAGTGAGCCTTCTCCTATTGCTCCCCTCTCTGTGCCCTCCCATCACCAGAAATGCGCTTGACATGAAAGAGGCGGGGCCGCACCACCACTTGTTCTTCCCAGCAGCAGGGGAGTGGCTACACAGAAAACCCATCTGTCAACCTTCTGATGTCGCAGGAGAAAAGTGAATTATCAAGTTCTCTTTCCACGGCACCCTCCCACAGTCCCAAAACACATGCAGTCTTGAAAAAAAAATGTTTTTAATACATTTTCCACTCAGCAATAATTTCAACATTATAAACAGTCATGAGTTAGATACACTTATGAGTGCAATGTAAAATCTGAAAATGAAAATCCAATGGAATTGGAAACAGTTTATCATCCTACATGAACATGCATATGGCATGATTCATGCACGCACACACATGCACTACTAAATAGGAAAGTTTGTCAAACATAAAATTCTCACAATGGTGATATTTGTAAAATCATTCAAATGCCATCAAAAGCACATTTTCATTGTTGCTGTTCGTACTTTATAGAAAAAATGGTGATTACTAAACATGGAAATAGGTAGAAACAAAATGTGTGTGTGTGTGTGTGTGTGTGTGTGTGTGTGTGTGTGTGTGTGTGCGCGTGTGTGTGCGCGTGTGATGAAAGATTTGGTAGTTTCTGTGTATATTCTATGAGCCTTGGAAAAATGTTCTCTGAGTTCTCTGACTCATTAGGTCACATGTGTCAAACTCAAGGCCCGGGGGCTAGATCTGGCCCGCTACATCATTAGATGTGGCCCGCGAAAAACAAATAAATCACCTGTGAGTGGAAGAACAATCTATAGTAGTCACAGATATAACTTGCATCCATCCATCCATTTTCTGATCCGCTTATTCTCACAAAGGTCGCAGAGCCTATCCCAGCTGTCTTCGGGCAGTAGATGGTGTACACCCTGAACTGGTTGCCAGCCAATCGCAGGGCACATATAGACTAAACAAAGGATTCTCCTTTGTGGAGAGAACAGGTTCTGCGGTGTGTCTAATTTGCAATGACAAACCACCACCGATGAAACGGTCCCCTCAGGTCTGTGGACCAGACATTATTAGAAGTACCAAGAACTAAACTGAGGCTCAGAGGGGATCCGGCCTTTTCTGTTGCTGGTCCCTCTCTCTGGAATGACCTCCAACTGAACATTCGGCAAGCCTCCTCGGTTCCCATCTTTACAACCCTCAACAACAACTTGTATTCTTTGGCATTCGACTCAGCATGACTTAGATTTGTTCTTGGTTTTACTGTTTGGTGCTTTCTACCGCCTTTATTACCGATTTGTCTTACTGTTTTTTGTGCATGTTAAATTGCTCCATGTACAGCACTTTGTATGCAACGATGGCTGTTTGTAAGTGCTCTATAAATACTGTTGACTTGACTTGACTTTGCTTGAACCACTGAGCACTCTAATCTCTGATTTCTGCTTGCAAGTCAAATCAGCCAAGCGACGGCTCGCATCTTGAAAAATTCTAATTCAGGTCATCTGAAAGTTCAGAGCTCCGGTTTCCTCCCACATTCCAAAAAACATGCGTGGCAGGCTCATTGAACACTCTAAATTGTCCCTAGGTGTGAGTGTGAGCGTGGTTGGTTGTTCGTCTCTGTGTGCCCTGCGATTGGCTGGCAACCGATTCAGGGTGTCCCCTGCCTACTGCCCAGAGACAGATGGGATAGGCTCCAGCACCCCCCGCGACCCTTGTGAGGATCAAGCGGTTCGGAAGATGAATGAATGAATGAAAGTTCAGAGACCACTGTACGGTGCTCCAACATTTTTGAATATCCCTTTTGATGAAAATCGAGCATGGAGGTTACTCTGCATTCTACCAAGCGACATGTCAGTCATAAATCTGATAAATATGAGCGATAAACCTCTCACCTCTCGCCCAAAATCAGATGGGATCAACCTCAGCTTCGCTGAAGATCCAGTACAAAATAAGCGGTATAGAAAATCGATGGATGACGGTGCAATGTCAGTCATGCGGCTTAAAGTAAAGCAGCAGCAAGGTTGATGGCTCGGAGAAATCCTTTTGAAATCTGAACACATGCTTTGCATCATGCTATAACCACCAAAAGATCCGATGGCGCTGCAAGGCACCTAATATGCAGTTATCACTCACATTAATGCCAAAGCGCTTCAAATCATTGTGGCAGCACTCCAGCTGGGTATTAACTGTGGCGAGCATGATTTTAAGCCCAAATAGATCGCACAACCTTCCCTGGGCGCCATTAAATAGTGGCAGCCAACCTTAAATTAGATCAGGTGAGTCACCCGGGCAGTGTGCCATGCGCACCAAATGCTGGTGCACATGCTTGTTCACCTAGTGTATTTCTGTTTATTTTTAAATGCATTGTACTGGTTGCAGGTCCACACACTCACTCCCAAACACAAGCCATAGCTTGGGTGCCTCATTGGCACATCTCAGACTTGGCAGCCATTAAAAAGCCATTTTCACAAAAGTGCCTAATGGTTTGTTATAAATAGAAGCAGTTGAGCACCGCGTGTCACTGCGGTGTCAAAAGCCCAGCTGGCAAGTTGAGTACAAAGCGGGGTGTACATGCAGTTTGTTCCAGAAGTATTTGGACAGTGTTTGTGATTTTGCCTTTTACACAGCAGCACAATGGATTACACTGAAAACAAAATGTGATTGCCGTGTCAACTTTCAGATGTAAGACCAAAGAAAAATATGGAATAGAATAGAATAAAACAGAACAGACAGGCCCATCCATTCCATTCTGCACTGCGAGCTGTCAGTTGCATTGCGTTGCATTGGAGCATTCTGGTCACTTACTGAAGATTTCAGTCAAAATAGTAAGACCCCAAAACAAGCGGCAATTGGAGGTGTCTGGAAATGAAAGTCGGTCAAGGCATACCCAGGGAGAAATGTAAGAATGTGATGATGTCCGTGGAGTCCAGATTTCAGGCAGTTGTGACCAACTATGAAGCATCTAACAAAATAGCCAAATACTTTTCTGTCCATACAATGCGACATAATCTACATAAAATGGCTGTAATTCCTGAATGATAAAAGATGAGTCTACACTTCGGATACTAATTAATTGCTTATTGTAATTCAAATCAATTGTAGCGGTGTAGGAAAGAGGCAAAATAAAACTTCCTTGGTAGCCCAAGTCTGGACCTAACTGGATGTCAACAAGGCTGATTCTGTGCTTTCCTACTTGATGATAGCGAAACAAAAAAGGTTTACGTGCTAGTGCTACACCTGACATTGACAGGTCTGACCTGTTTGGGACTACATGTCTGGTTAACAACATCTACCTCTGGAAGATAGACCTGCAGTTTAAATTTGATTAGATGCAGTGCATTATTTTTGTTTCTTCTTCGTAAAAGTGTAAGCAATTTACAATGTTGTGTGATCAAAAGTCTGGAATTTCAAGCAAAATCAATTCAGATCTCAGTGGGCATACAAGAGGACAGTAAAACTAAAAAAAACCCACAAAGGTGGATACTGTCCTTGTTGAAGTCAACCAAAGTGTGAAAGATGGAGGTTGATGTTTTCTTTCAGTATGACAACATCTTCAACGTCAGTCACAATTATATACACTGACAGGCCAGTGCAGGAATGTGTGGACACACAGTGATATCGCCTCACCACTGGATGTGACATTTAGCTTTGATATCGCTGAGACGTCATCCAGTCTACATGCCGGCAGAAGGTGACTGGGTTTGACTGACAGCTGTCTGACTTGTCCCATACACTTGTTTGTGTCACATTCGCCCATCTTACAAAATCTTCAAGGGGACTAATAACACATCGCAGTTCTCTGTTAAAGAGTGGAACATTTTAAGAGTGAGATATGACATGACAGCACACGGCATGTGTCACAGTGGGAGAATCGGTGAGTGACTGGTTTCATATGACCAAAGTCTGCCTCCTGCTCCATCCATCAGTCACTCCTTAGCGGTAACGTGATGTGTCCGTATTAGTGTCACCTACCAAAAGGATTTTCAGGGTGATGTCATGTTAAAGACATCCCGTTACACTTCTAATTCACATTTATCTCCATGCTCAGAGGATATGCGATCAGTAGCGGCTTGACTCCAAAATAGCTATTCAGAGGAGAAAGAAGGCATGAAGGAAAGAAGACAGCCACAGCAGGGTTTCGAGGACGGATGGGACCTGAACCTGCTGCTGCGGCTCACCGTGCTGTCAGTGACACGTCCAGCTCAAAGCATTTTGTTCTCGTGTGACACACACACACAAGCACGCATTTAAAATACTTCACTACTCTCCATTTCTGCAGACTTAGTTTAGCTGCAGTAAATTTGGTTTCTTTAGTCAGTTATGTACAGGTATGGGCTCCTGTAGGTTAGACTCCGGAGTGATAAGACATGAGGACAAATGCACAATAAAAGATGTAAAATTACTACATTGAAAACTCCCAGGTAGAGTACAACTGTCCAGTCTCTCACAAGAAGTGACCATGCATGATACTAATTGTTCATGTCTAAATTAGAAGCCTTGTCAGGAAAAAAAAAAAAAAAAAAAACTTTTGGGGGGTTTCCTGAGTCATTTCATTCCTGGTGATGCCACATCGTGCGAAATAAATATCCATCCATCCATTCTCTGATCCGCTTTATCGCAGGGCACACAGAGACAAACAACCATTTACGCTAACACTCACACGTAGGGACAATTTGGACTGTTCAATCAGCCTACCATGCATGTTTTTGAAATGTGGGAGGAAACCGGAGCACCCGGAGAAAACCCACGCAGGCCCGGGGAGAACATGCAAACTCCACACAGGGAGGCCGGAGCTGGAATCGAGCCTGGTACCTTTGCGCTGTGAAGTCAACGTGCTAACCACCCTATTAGTATTATTATTATTATTTTTTATTATTAAACCATCCATCCATTTTCAACACCGCTTATCCCAAACAGGGTCACGGGAAGTTGCTTGAGTCTATCCCAACTGACTTCGGGCAGAAGGCTGAATTGGTCACCAGTAAGCCGCAGGGCACATATAGAGACAAACAACCAATCCCACCCACATCCACACCGTCACTGAGTGAGAACCGATCCCACGCTGCCTGCACACAAGGCAGGCGAGTCTAACACTACACCATCAGTGACTTAATTATTGTTATTATCATTATTATTATTCAAGAACAGTTACATTCAGGAAAAGGTGGAATTTGTTTCTGAAACGTCATCACGATACATGACAACGCATGGTTAAATGATGGCCTTGAAAAAAAAATTAAGATATTTATTAAATGATCATCAAATATACATTTAGGGACACGTAAAGTTTTGATGTTGACCGTTGCTGTTATCCACGACAACCATCATCAATAGTGACATGGCTGACTACCAGGTTTGAAGGTAATCGATGTCTCGAAATGCAAGCATTCACGTTGACGAAGAGCTGACAGTTGGACTCACCAGCCAAAAAAAAGGTTCGCGTTTCGGCTTCTCTTTACAAGTTTTCCTTCAATCAATCCTCGCAAACGCTAACAAAATGACTTGTGTGGCTCCACACATATAACTGGCGGCGTCTGCCTCACCCTGCCTGCCTGCCTGCCTGCCTGCCTGCCTGCCTGTGTCGGTTGCTGTCACTGTCCAGCTATTCGAGACATGTTTCGTGGCAGCGCGGCCTGGCCAAATAGGGGAGGGGTTGTAAGCCTACTGAATGTCACACACAAATTCCAGTCCTTCGAAACAAATCCGGAGCAATGGTAATTTATATTCCCTTCTTGTAAATACATTTTATTTCTGCATGTTTGCTTTCTTTGTCTGATGATGAGTGGCCTTGTCTTGAAAAATCAGCTGTTTGTATTTAAACTAGACACGCATTGACAAAAGTACCTGACAGTTTTAAAGTAACCGTTAGACACTTCGGTGAACACACGGGCCTGGACCGGGGCCTTCTGACTTGCAGGTCAACAGCTGCCGGGGATCAGAGTTATTAGCGGAGCAAAGTCAAGCTGACACATATGCTTGCATTCCAGTGTAAAAACTGCAAGGAACTCAAAATATTTATAAAATCACACGTGCACTGACACAGGTGAGTGTCAGAGAGTCTCCTCATGACAAGTGCTCATGAGGAGCACTTACTGTACCACTGGGGGATTGTGAGTTCGAATGAAAGCAACAAGCATTCTAATCCTGCGCAGTCTTTGAAAGACACCATTCTTTTGCTGAGCTCTTTCAACTCCATGTCCAAGGTCAGGGTTAAGCAAGGCGCCCGGGGGAGGAAAGCGACATTGATTCAAACATCAACGCCTGAAGCCCAGAACAAATGAACAAGTCTGGCTTCTGCAAATGAGTAATTGTGTCGGCTGTGCTGCGACGAGTTGAAACCTCTTCTCTGCCAAGAAAGATTTTCGAGCTGTGATGGTGGAGACTGATCTGTATTTCAGCCCTAAACAACAATGTCAGCGTATCCCGTCATACAAATATCGCCTCGCAGGGCACACTCTTCTCAGACACTATCCTCCAAAACAATTGATACTATTTATCGAGAATTCTACTCAGATGGTATAAAAACAAAGTCTTCCACTTGACTGGGCAGCCAAGAGACTTAAATTGAAGAAATTACAGGACAAGTGTCTTCCTACAGAGTCCTTGTTAAAACAGGAAAGAATTTGCAATTCGGGCGCTGACCTTCTTGAAACGCTGCAATTACCACGACATCCCTCAGAGGAAGTCCATAAAAATAAAATGGCTCTTTGTGACATCGTAAAGTGAATGGTGGTACCGCACTGGCTGCCACTGAGATGACTCCAGTACTGATGGGTGTGCATGTATGCGCATACCGTGCTGATAATCAGCAGCTCCCTCACAGCGATGACTGAAGTTCTCGTATGAGTCCCAACGGATCAAAGGATCCTGAGTGTTGTAGTCCACACAGACGCTCGGTCCATTCTCCAGATGGCCAAGGCCTGAGGAACACATGCCATGACGGGGACGTGACTCATACATTTAGGAACAATGAGTAACTATAAGCAGTCAGAAAAAAAAGCATGCTACCTTTGATTTTCTGAGGACCATAAGAAAAAACAAATTCCACCTTCCCATACTCGGGGAATCTGTCATCTGTACAAAGAAAGCAATTAGTAATTAAAAAAAAGGAAAAACAATTGCAAATAGCACAGCCACCTTATCTATATCTATATTTATATTGCACTTAATTGAACGGTGTACATTGAAACTTTAACATTTATTTTGTGAGTGAATGCAAACACTTTGTTTTTCTTCTTTCTTCTTTCTACCCACAATGTTGCTGCTGTAGACTGTAAATTTCCCCAGTGTGGGACAAATAAAAGAAATCTTATCTTATCTTATCTTAATTTAAAAGAGTGGTAAACGAGTACAAATATATTTGTGAATACATCATGAACTCAGAAATATAATGAACTTCTGCTTGTAGTGAGAGATCGAGACTGAGCTTTGCTGCGAATACCGAATATCTACATATAATCGATACTACAAAAGGTTTGTAATTACCCTTGATAGCACTGGATGGCAGCAATATACTTTTTTTTTTTTTTCAGACAATGAACCTCATGCCCTTAGTTGCTTAGCACCAATATGCCACCGGATGGTACTAGTTTTAGATTAGACATGGCTTTGGCCTCAGTGCAAAAATAGTGAATAGATGAATTCAGTGAATAATGGAGGATGGATGCTTCTAAATAATAATAAAAACTCGCCCATTCCGGGTGTGGTTCTATTTTTGACCACTAGATGGGAACATACAACTACTCTAAATGAAGAACAAGAAAGAAAACCAAACACTACTGAAACCAACTGGCACTAAGAAACTTTTCTAATGTCCATCTTTGGATGTGATTTTTTATGTATATTATGACTTTCCGAGTTTGTAAATTTGTTAAAATTGGAAAAAAGACGGAACTGTTTATAATTGTGTAAACACAGAGAGTTCGGTACACTGTTTTGCTGTGCAATATTTTAGTGTTATCCATTGCTCTTGCAACATAGTACATGCATTTAAATGTTTGTTAAATATTGTTTGTGTGTTTAAAGAAAATAAAGTGCCATAAATGCTATAAAATCATGGATTTCACTTATCACGCATATGTGTGTGTGTGTGTGTGTGTGTGTGTGTGTGTGTGTGTGCGCGCGCGTGTGTATGTGTGTGCGTGTGTGTGTGTGGAGGGGAGCAGAGCATAACTCCCACGAATTGGGGTGTGGGGTGGGGGGTATTACTGTATTACCTTTGAATGTCTCGTCCAATTCGCTTTTCCCAAACACCACTCCCAAATCATGGATAGCGCACGTGTGGAACTGCACCCTGAAGACAACATCCCTGGTGGGGTTTCTGTAGCGCTTGTGGTAACACTTGAGCTGCGGCAGGTGAGTGTAGAAATGTGTACGGGGTGCCGTGAAGACAACAAAATGATCAGGCGTGATCAGAATGAGCAAGGAGGAATCTCTCACCAGGATGTCGCCTTTTAGCAGGAGGCCGGGTTCAATGGTGATGCAAATACTGGTGTTGCCATCTCCCTGCACATTGCTGTGTAACAACAACAGCATCTCATAAAAAACAAATGCATTCAAAGCTGCAACAAACTGACAAGTTGCCAATGTTTGCGTACTATATTCCCGACGTATAGACTGGCTGCATCGCCTGGTAAATCTTTAGGAATGGACGGCAGCCTGGGAAGGACAAACAGAGAATGGACATTGATCTTGATTTTATTTCTCACTACACCAAACTACCCCATAATAATTGTAGGGTGCACACTCACCTCCTTTGGACTCAAAGTTGGGAATTCCGTGCATGATGACGTGGTGCAGGAACAGGGGCTTGTTGTTGATTTTTATGTCTCCCGACAAAAGACCGTTAAAGTATCGCACGTACCTAAAGAGCAAAGAAAGGGTTGAGCAGAGCCGACTTGTATTGATTCCTTTTCTCATTTGTTCCCAGGTGGACCGTTCATGCGAATCAGCGTACTTAATGTGCATGTATTTGTAATGTGGAAGGAAATCCCACACAACCTTCACAACTGGGAAGGCAGAGTTTCTCAGTTGTGACGCAGACATGTTAGCTTCTAACTTGGCTTTCTGTGCCTACTTCCCCTCTAACCCCAAAAAATAGTTTCATTTTTTTAAAAATCAAGCAAAATCAGTCGGATGTGCTGCTCCTGATCCATGAGATTATTCCACCCCGGTCTACCCTGGAACGTGCTAGGGTGAACTGTTGTCAACGGTTGGGGGTCTGGTACATTAGTTGTTAAACATCGTTGTGAGGGAGCTGCAGGACATGAGCTTGCCCATGAGGAGGCCGAATGCCTTAATCTGCTAATGGAAGCCCATCCGGCTTCCATTTTTTAGTTAGCCGGGATCTCACAGATGGAAGGAAGGAAGCAAGCAAGGAAGGGAGGAAGGAGCCACCTGCTTGTGATCCAAATGTTTTAAAGTGCCCATTTTTGGGCCAAGTTTTCATCTGCCCCATTTGGGAGTTCTGGTGAAAGTTAATTTTGCATGTTGAAAGTTCTAACTTCCTTCAGATTCTGTAATGTAATATACAATAACCTAATGACACAATATACAGTACGTACATGTTATATAATCTGTTTTAAATGTAAACTTGTACAATCACACAGCAGCAACTGAGCTCATCCCAGTTTTAATACGTCGTGTTCAAAATAGCAGCCGGGTGAGAGCAGAGATAATTATGTCTGACGCGGGAAATAGCTGCACTGTTGAGGATGAGCCATCAGATTTTCATTCTCTGTCACCTTCTTCCGATCTCCCCCCTCTTAAATTCTGCGATTCCACAACATGCTTGATGACATCATCTCCAGTCATCACAGTGGCGGAAAACAGATTTCGCTATTCGCCACACTCTCTTGGGACCTCTCCTGGCATGAGTGGAATCCCTCAAACAAGCACAGTAGATGCCATGACATTTTCACACAATGATCCCATTTCAAACTAAATTGCAGATGGGAAAAATGCTTTTCCTGTGTACAGGAATGGACCACATTTGGACCAATCTTGGAAAATTAGGTGGTTTGGAAACACGGAGTGTATACTTTGTACTGTGTGACACGCATACATTTCCAAACAGGGAGCGAGGGAACAACAAACCTTCTCTGCGAGGGCTGGCCCATAGGAAGCGCTTTGTCCTCATAGAAACGCCTCATGGCGAACCTGTCCAATGCCTGGTCAGCGCTGTAAATGTAGATGAACAGTGGCATTACAGGAATCTTTTGAAGAATTATCCTTCAGAGTTTCAAAGTATCTCCAAAGTTCCAACAACATCTGGCTGCATTAAAGAATGATGACTCTCCCCGAGCTGCTCGTTCTCAGAACCAGAACAATAAACCAGCTGGGATGGCTTGTTTTGCCACATTCATTACACAGCGGACTCTCACACACCTCACGGCTTTCGAGACCGGGGGATCAAAGTTGAAGAAGAAAAGCGGAATTCAACAACACCAGCAATCTTGAAGTAGGGAATTCCGAGAATGTGTTCGCTACCTTGCCGATATGTTGCTGTAGTGCATGTAGGCTGCCACCACCACCCCCGTCCGACCTCGGTTTCCCTGTAACACCAGAGAGGCCATAGTGTGATGCACCTAATGTACTACGAGTTCATTGATTTGTGCTGTCTGTACGGATTTACTTTGTTGTGAAGCACCACGACATTGTGCGGGTCGCCATTGAGCCACGTGTCGATGGCCTTGCACATGCTGCAGATTTTGTCCAGTGGAGGCGCATGATGGTCTGGCCAGCCGAACTCCAGCACCTGCACGAGCCAAGCGAGTAAGAACCTTCTCACATGGCATGTTTTCCTGCATCGTACCCGTTTTTACCTTGGGGTTTAATGCGGCTAGGTCGTTCCTCAACTCACTCAGGTTGAGCACCTAACATTCGGAATACCAAATAGAAATGCATCAAAGCCCACATAAAAAGTGTCTGATTAATTCCAGGGCCATTCCTCACCAGGTAGTGGTCACCGTGTTTGGAGCGCAGCATGGCCGCCACCTCCTTGAGGTGGGCGATGTAGCTGCGCTCCTCGGCAGTGGCAGGAAAGGAGAAGGAGATGATCCTCTCTGTGATGTAGACCAGGTCCACCTCATAGCTCTCCTCCATGTCCTGGACCATACTCTGACTCCTGGCGTGGGCAAGCACGAAGCAGGTGACGCGTGACAGTGTTTTCTCTTGCTTTATTGTGTTATCAGAGCAGAGATTGTAATTATTGTGATCTATGCACATATCAGAGAAAAGTGGTTCATTTTCCGCAAATTCAATGGGTAACAAAGGAGAAGTCGTCCATGTTCAGTCCAAGTTTGTTCGTTTGAGTGTATGCGGCATGACCGCGGTGCATCTTACCGTGACTGCTTTCGCTTTATTTCGGCACTCTTGCAGGACCTGGCTGACCCCTGAAGGGAGGAAGGGCGAATAAATCATAAGCAAATTCATGTTCTTGAATGGGGCAGCCCGGTAGTCCAGTGGTTAGCACGTCGGCTTCACAGTGCAGAGGTACCGGGTTCGATTCCAGCTCCGGCCTCCCTGTGTGGAGTTTGCATGTTCTGCCCGGGCCTGCGTGGGTTTTCTCCGGGTGCTCCAGTTTCCTCCCAAATTCCAAAAACATGCGTAACAGGCTGATTGAACACTCTAAATTGTCCCTAGGTGTGAGTGTGAGTGCGAATGGTTGTTCGTTTCTGTGTGCCCTGCGATTGGCTGGCAACCGATTCAGGGTGTCCCCCGCCTACTGCCCGAAGACAGCTGGAATAGGCTCCAGCACCCCCGCGACCCTAGTGAAGATCAGGCGGCTCGAAAGATGAATGTTCTTGAATGTTCCTTTACTGCCAATTCAGATATTTGACAGAATCACCCGTGGACAGGAGTAACACGACTCCTCTTTTTGGAAGCGAGTAAGATGGGGATGTGTCGAAGATGGCAGCGCGCAGGACAACAATATGAAATGATTTTGCAGCACAGAGTGTGTGGTGCCCACAGGCCACAGCTGGAACTAGCCTTGAGAGCCAAAAGGGGAAGCCTCCTCTTCGGTGCTCTGACAAGCACCAGATGTGGGGCAGGCCTCAGACACTGCTGAATGAGGGCTCGGCACATAACATCACAACAGTCGGTGGTCTTGTAGCAACGTGTATGGAAGCTGTTAGAACTGCAGGAGGGGTCAACCTCCAATGATCATGTGTCCCAATACTTGAGTCTATATAACGTACATCACAGTGGCGCTCAGAGCTCGGATGCGCTCATAAAAATCTTGGGAATTCCAAAGGGCTTTTTAAACCCTTTTCATAATATTTGCAAACGGTAGGCGCCAGTGGCAGAAAAGGAACTGAAATCAATGACAAGAACTTAACGATGCACCGTAAGCTATACCATAAAAGGTTGAGGTATCTTTCAATTTCTTTGAGAAAAAAAATCAAAATCAAAAGAAATCCAGCAGAACCTACGGGTAAGGAAAATAAATCAAGTACAAGTCGCAAGATCACAAGACTTTTCAGAGGCTGAATAGCCACTCCAAAAGGAACTGACTCGGAACCAAAAGGCTGAAGCTATTTACTTCTTGCAACATCTTTATACTGACATGTCACGTATTCAAAAGTATGGTGCCAGAAGGTTACGGACGTGTGTTTGACGTCATTCTAAATGAAAGTGAGAGTGAAATCTGCTCTCCGATGTTGGCGGTGCCTACCTTGTTGACCAGGTGACCTGTGCTCCACCTCCAAGTTAAACGCAGGAAGGGAAAATGCCTCTGAAAAGAGCCGCCGAGAGGCATGGCCGATCAGGCTGCCGGATGCTTTTTGTTTGGAATATCAAAATAGGTGAGAAAACTAAGTTTTGGTAGGATATGACTATGTCCCGTGAGGCTGTATTGCCCTCCACACTGGTTCCCATGGTGGACAAAGATGCTGCATGATGCTGCTTTTGCCAACCGGAGATGTTTTTCCAACATACTTTGCCTGCTTTGCAGCGGCTCCTCCCTCTGTCTTATTATCTCTGCTTATTCCCAACTCCCCCACAACAGTTTCTCCCTTCTTCCCAAGCCGAGTGCTGTTGTGCACTTCCTTCGTACTGTAAACATGAGATGCTAACTGTAATTACCCTTCACAATGAAGTTCCTGAGCTCAAAATAGTTGCAACCGACTTGCATTATCCTGGTGTCGCTGCGGCTTTGGTTGAAATGAGACTAAAATTGTCTTGTGCATGAGCCCCGTTGTTCATTCCACCAATTTACAGCACGTTACACTAGGTTGTCCCCGGAGACAGAAATTGATTTTAAAAATCCCGACAGAGCACTTCCTTGACCCAGAGACACCTGCACGATCTCAATTACGTTCAGTTTTCGCGGTTATGTTTTCCATGAAGGTTTTCAATGGGAAAGGGGGAACAAAAAATATATAACGCCTTCATCTCTTCATCCAAAAGAATTGCACTGTATTTTTAAATATCGACTCATTTTCAACTCCTTGCCAACTGTGAAAATCACATTGTTCATGCAAGTATGTCAATTAACGATGCCATACTTCCCCCTCCCCTGATTTGTTGCCAAAAATATTCCCGGTTACAGTTTAGTGTGACAACAAATACCGCATGTAAACATTCATTCCACGGATAACAGAAAGATCGAACAACAAACGAGCCTACTAAGACATGTTTTCAGTTCATTTCATGTCAGATTGTGCGGTGTACACAACGAAAAGTTAAAAGCCTTTCTTAACACACAACTATTACACTGAACACAACTTTAGGTCAGGTCAACATTCCTTGTATTGGTCCAGAACCTATTACGTGTCACCCCGTGTTTTTATTTTTCACACCAGGTTGCGTGACCGACAGTCAGCTGATATTTAACACTGCAGATGTGGACTGTGTAAGTGTGACCTTTGAAAGCATCTGTGGAGCCATAGAGACATGCTACTTACCGGAGTATCTACGTGCTTTAAGGGCAGCTGAGGAGTGGGAGGCTGTGGAGACAAACCAGACAGCCGACTGATTAGTCACAAAGTTCCAAATGTTGCCACGGCGGTTATTTGGAAGTGCATTACTTTTGTAGAAGTACATGTGGCGGTGGCGGGGAAGGGGGTTGGGGGTAAAAACACATGTGGGTTGGGTGACAAAGAGATGAACGACAGCTACTGTACGGACAAAACATAAGCAGGTCGCCATCTCTCCCCAAATGTATCCAGGAAAAATAGTTCAGCAATGTGTTTAGTTCAGCTCTATAAACAAAACGGGGGACTGTTTATCAGCTGCATTGGTCATTTTAAAGGGCCAATGTCCAAAGTAAATAAGTGTAAATAAGTGACTGCAAGGAATGTTCCTAATTTGTTCAGCTCTTCAAATAGGTGAAAATATCCAGCAAGCAGCAGCAAATTCTTGACGCGGTCCTCAGTGCGACACAAAACGAGTCTTGCAAAAGATACAAAGTGCAGGTGTCAAATTCATGGGCCAAAAGCCAGATTCGCTCCACCACATGTTCTTATACGTTTGGCCCTCAGAAGCAAATCATGTCCGCCAACTTCATTCGTCTTTTCAATTTTAAATTGGCTTTACTTGAAATACCAGTGGGAAATTTGAAGCATGTTCACATCATCAAACCTCTTTTCATAACACATTTAAATTATTCATTTAATAGTTGAGTAAAAATGATCTTCCTTGACCTCTGATTGAACCTTTTCACGCACCCTGTATCCGAATAACATGGTAAACTGTCCGCTGTCGTAACCGTTGTCCCTGAAAGGGTTAAAATGTTGCTATCCATCAAATTGTTGTGTATGAGTTCAAAAATGATGATGTCACAATGTCACGCGGAGAGAAAGGGAAGGAAGCTTTATTTAGCTTCACATAAAAGTACATTTCCAAACAAAAGAGGTAAAAATATCTAAAAAAGCAAAGCAAAGAAATAAAAAGTCCAATTACTATATTGAGACCATATACAATGAGGCCTGCAACAAATATGAGTTTGACACCCCTGCTTTCGAGCCAGACCGAAACTGGCTTTTGGCCCATAAATTTGACACCTGCACTCTGTATCTTTTGCAAGACTCGTTTTGTGTCGCACTGAGGACCGCGTCAAGAATTTGATGCTGCTTGCTGGATGTTTTCGCCTATTTGAAGCCTCCTGCGGCAGCTCGCTGTGTTTGTGGGTGGCTTTGCCCACAATTCCAGGAAGGATCATGAAATTGGAAAAGGGGATTTGAGCGGGTGAAAGGGGTCAGTCGGTCAAGGTGTCTGTGGCACATTCAATTGCGACGCGTTGTACTCACAAGCTCATAGTTGGTGCTAGTTTGACACGCCGTGGTCACCTGTGAGAGCAGAGAGAATGTGTGAAGGACTGTGATTCTGTTTTCTTCCATGAAACCGTCTGACTCTGCAGATAATAACAAGCAAGGAGATCCTATGTTCATCACAGTGCTTCAGAACTCGTGCGGGTTTTCATGACGTTTCCGTTTTCCTCCAAGTATCCACGACTAGAACAACGGCTCCAAATACTCTGTATGAGCATCTCACAGCCACACATCACTGATTAGGATCCAACAAGAGAGACAACTTTACACATAAACATGAGCTGCTGCATGTTTGCGCGCAGTGAGCGGGATGCAGGCTATCAGTGGCCAGCAGGCTCCAGTGGGAAGGAAGCCACCATAATTAGTTTGCACAGTGAGAACAAAAGCCTGGTTGGCATTTGCTATCATGGAATATATCAAAACACTGGAGCTGGAAGGGTACTGTTGATATGTCACGTGATGGCAGAGCTGACAAACATCGCTGATCAAAGTCACCATTTTGCTTTCATGCCAACGAGCACTCTTTTTCACTTCCCGTGGCCTCGCTTGACATCAACACAACTGCCTTGGCGCGCAGTAGCTGTATCATTAGAGCATGTCATTTCATTTGCAGCAGTAATGTATAACACATTGCAGGGGTCATCAACTCGGGTTACGCAAAGATTCACATTTTCCCACAATCATTAAGTCGCAAGCCACTTTTATAGACATAAAATTAAGCGAATGTATTCATGCATCCATTATCCAAACCACTTATCCTCACGAGAGGTCACGGGTTTGCAGGAGCCGATCCAAGTTGTCTTCGGGCAGCAGGCGGGGTATACCCTAAGCGGATTGCCAGCCGGTCGCAAGCAATTGAATTTATTTTGCAACAAATGCCTTTGGAAAACATCTCAACTGTCCAAACAGCTGTGCATTACAGAGCATTATTAAGGGACAAAGACATCCCTGAAATACCGTGTTGATCATCACAGCCCAAAATGAGAACATTCTATGTCAAATATCATGTTACCTTTCTAAATTGCTGCCCACGAACCACTGCCAACAGTTCTGTGACCCGAGAATCGCCGGCATACAGGATGTTTGTCGTTTTGAAGGTCAAGCAGCATCAGAGATGTGGATAATGAGACTCAAGAGAAGTGTGACGACAGACCTTCACTGTGAACATTTCCGACTGCGTCTACCCTGACTATATCCTTATAAGGTGGCTGATGTGGGAAGCTAATACAGTCTTCATGTGGTTCTCACCTGCTGAAGCACATAAGAGCACGGGACTGTCTTGGAGGTTCTACCATGCGGCAAGAAATTCTGGTTGTTAGAATAAACAGAATATAAAAACCCTCAGCCAGTTTGGTGCTTCCTTACCGAAAAGAAGCATGCATCCGAGTTTCTATGGTAAACTTCTTTTCCAGCCTCTCTTTGCTCCTTCAGAGCAAACCCACGGGCAGAGAACAATTCAAATAATCCAGAATGGAGACAAATGAACTTGAAAAGGGTTCAGCCATGATGAAACACATAGTTTAAAATTGCATCACATCACAAGGGGGCTTCTGGGAAGCCAGTGACCTCTAGCACAACTCATAAGAGATGATTCTTTTCCTCAGGTCAGCCCCTCTTTTCTTTATTCTCTCTTCTCAATAGTTAACAAGGAAAATGTCGCCAGGTGGCGGGCACCTTGGCGGTCCGCTCCACGGCTACAAAAAGCTGGCTCGAGGCATGTGGAATGTCACCTATTTGAGGAAGGAAGAAGCCCAAGCATATTTCGGTGAATTTGACGTAGAAGCTCTTGCGCAGAATGCTGACCGTAATCCCATCAAACACCTTTTGGGATGAACTACAACAGAAAGCATGAGCAAGCCCTCAAGGCCAACAGCTATAACCTCACATATGCTGCAATATTGGTACCGTCTTTATGAGGGCCGGACCAATTCATTGTTTGTTTGTTTGTTTGTTTGTTTGTTTATTGAACATGAAGTAATAAATTGACAGAAAGTAAAGTCAGTAAAATTGTAAAAAAAGGAAACGAGAACAGTCATCATATAGCACAATTATATGTTCAAAAGAGTAGGAAGAAGTAAAAAAAAACATGTCTAATCCTACTCCTTGTTATGTATTAATGTATAAAGAGATAATTTTTTTATATCCATCAGAAAAGGAAAAAGTCTGCAAATAAACAAATGCCTATATGTGCTACAGTATACTTATCTATTTTTTACAACTTTTGGTTTGTATAGGGAGTATAAACACCCTAGCACATTTACATGTCGATTTTCTCTTGTCTGATATTTGCTTGTGGCGGCCCAGTGGACAACTGGTTAGCGCGTCGGCCTCACAGTGCAGATGTGCAGGGTTCGATTCCGGCTCTGACCTTCCTGTGTGGAGTTTGCATGTTCCCCCCGTGCCTGTGTGGATTTTCTCCGGGTACTCCGGTTTCCTTCCACATTCCAAAAACGTGCGCGGCATGGCAGGCTTATTGAACACTCTAAATTATCCTTAGGTGTGAGTGTGAGCATGTATGGTTGTGGCGTCTATGTGTGCCCTGCAATTGGCTGGCAACCGGTTGAGGGTGTCCCCCGCCTACTGCCCGAAGACAGCTGGGATAGGCTCCAGTACGCTCGGGGACCCTCGTGAGGAGAAGCGAATCAGAAAATGGATGGATGGATATTGGCTGTTTCGGCAAAAGTCAGATTTTTTTTTTTTTTTGCCCATTATTGGTGTATTTTTAGTTTAGATGTTTTTTTTAACATTAACAGAACACATTACAACATAAGTCAACACATTTGCACATTCTTCCCCCATATAAAAAAAAACAAAAAGAAAAAAACAATCAGTCCAAGTTAAACAAATACTAAAAGACAAAGTAAGGTAAATCTGTCAAATGTTCTGCCTGTGATTTGATTTTTAATGTTTTACGAGACCAAAAAATAAATAGTCCATTTATTCATTATATATTTTTAAAAATTAATCTGCTGATTAAGCATTTATTTATTTATTTATTTATTTATTTGTTTATTTATTATTATCTGAATGAGCCTAAAAAATAGGACAAATCAGTCAGGCCCTACTCTATACCGTGTATATATCATCTAATTGACGTAGAAGTGCATTGGCTCCAGTGGGGCAACCACACTCACAATTCCAGCGGCTATCCTGCTGATCCAGCGCCACGTTGATGGCTGCTTGCCTGTGAAATTGAATCCCACGCTCACCAAGCAATGGCCAAATAAGGACCGAAGCTCAAAAAAAAAAAAAAAAACTCGGATGGATTTAAACATGCTGCCTCTCTGTTTTCCTTTGGAAAGGGAAGAAACCCCCAAAGTGCCATAACAGTGGAGAGAGTGCCTGTTCATCTCTGATTTGACATTTTGAAATGAGGGTGCAATGATGCTGCACATGCTATAGGACAATTCCCCTAAAACACAGGCAATAGGTTTGAGTTGGGAGCTATGTGGAAACAACTTCCTGGCACATAATCTGATGGATGCATAAATGCCATCACATTATTTCCGTCTCTCTTCAGGAAAGCTGATGTGAAGTGTTCTGTTTTAATTACTGACATCTACTGTGATTTGAGCAAGATATAACACATCGGCTGCCTAGAGCACAGCATATTCATATATTTAGGATGAGCTATCCCCCCAATCGCGCAGTTGCGTGACGGCTTTGTGGTCAACAAGGAACTTCATAAAATGACGGACAAGATGCTGAGAACCCGGGTTGAGAGAGAAAGTAGCTGTTGGATCACAATCAGGCTACAGTGAGCAGCAAGTTGGGCCAATTATGACTGTTGCTACAAAATACACCTTTAAATCAGGAACTGATGATGAACATATGTGCAATTGCAGCACACTTTGGACACAGAAAACCTGGTCGGAAACGCCGCAGTGGGATTTAACACCGTGATTGCTTGTTGTAAACATTGTTTATTCTTTCACTTATGGGGGAAATCTGTATGTGCAATTTGCTGATGTTCATAAATAATCACGATGTTGCTGTTGGACAGTAAACACTTGTAGGCTTGTAATGGCCTACGAAGGGCGCACTGAAGTCAGAATAAAGATATGCATTGTGATGGAATGCAAGCCCATAAGGCTCTATAAAGACATTTCTTGCAGAGTGGAGCTGCCTCAGTATGCAGCTGCCTCATGTGTGCTTTTACAGTGAAAACACTTTATTCAACACTCTTTCATGGGTCAAGCTGGTTTCGCATTGTCGGAGGGACCGTGTGGATTCATGATTCGTACTGTGTCTCCCACATTTCCCTTGGGGTTGTTCTTGAATGGGTAAACATGTAACCTTCCCTGAGGGGAATCCAGTTCTATAAGAAGAGACAAACAGCTGCTCTATTAACATCGGTCTTCGCCTTACGACGCTCAAGGGACGCATGACTAGCGCTCTTGTTATGGGCAAGGTGAGAAAAAGGTGAAATGTTTTCCTCTTGAGATTCACAAGCAAATTAAGAATATTGGCAAGCTGTGCCTTACCCAACGGCGGTACAATGAAACTGAATTCCCACGTTTTGTTAGGAAGAAAAGAGGACATGCAAGCCCCCCTGACCTCCCAGCCACTCAAGGTTAGCTGCTGTTGAAGGTCTGAGAAGAGTGATTGGCAACATCGGTTTTCTCAGGCGTGAAGGAGGTCAGAGTGTGAAAAACTGCATGAACTATAAAACGCTTCATTTTATCTCGTGCAGTTTTACAATTGTTATACATACACTTCAACTACACTTTTAAGGAGGTTGCCAAGAATCGAATTCCTTCTAAGCCATGACGGAACTTCAACATCAACATAAAAAATATATATACACTATACAGTATATATATCAAAAAACCAAAACACGCATATCATGTCTTCAAGTTTCAAGTGAGCATGCAGTTGGTGAACATACCCTAAAACAACTCTTACCTGTACGCTGGAGCTCATTCCTCTCTCCTGTTCTGCCTGCTTTCTAACTTTGCATTTCCACTGGCTGCACAACACCTACGAGCCTCACCCCTTCCTGAGAGGACAGAGGCAAAAGAAGGAGCGCCAAATACAGACACTTTTGACCACCTCCTCAGTCACGAGCCTCCCCCGCCCACCTCACTCCAAACACCAGCCATAATCCCGAACGCGTGCCAGAGAGCTACTGAAGTCGACTGTGTTCAGCCACTGGACTGAACCAGGAAGCACTTTTTGTGCTGCTGGCCCAGACTCCTCTATCAGCTGCCAAGTAGAATCCAAACACACTATATAAGGCCAAGAAAGCAGTTTGGGGCTGCTTGCTGCCCAAAGCAAGACAATAACTGTATCCCTCCCTCTCTGAGCCCTGTCTGTCGAATTCCCCTATCAGCACTCCCTCTGTCCGGGCTTTCTTTCAAAGAGAATACTGTAATTAGCATTGCATTAGCAACGTTGTAAAACTGTGTGGGGAAAAACAGAATCAAGCTATCGTGGCACGGTGAGCAATTGGCAAGGCTGGAGGTTTGAATCCGGGATGCGGCCTTCCTGTATGCAATGGATCTTGACTTCCCCCCTCACCCCGAAAATATGCTTCTCATGAGAGTATAAAAAGTGGAGGATGGAGGGATGTATGGAATCAGCATACAAGTGGCCGCAACATGTTTCTGTGACAAAAACGTGTTGCTATAATTATCTCTCTGTTACTGTTTGATACACACACACACACACACACACACACACACACACACACACACACATATATATACTGTGTACAGTATATGTATGCCACAACCGAGCAAACGTCAACATGTTAACAAGGCCTGATGGAGAGTTGTGCACAATGCAGCGATGATCCAGGTCCTGGCATGCAGTGGACTTTCAGACACGTGCTTATATGAATTCAAACCTCAAGGTGCTCGTGTTGATGCGCACGTCATTTTTAGCCCATTGCACATAAAACAGGAGTTACCTGCCAATAATGTCAGTGGCACAAAAGAGCTGATGGAAATTCCAATGTTTTTTTTGTTGTTTTCTTTTTTTCCTGGCTATAAAATGAGGCAACATCGGCATTACCTCACTCAATGCATGCAATGTAAAACAACATGACATCATAATGATAATTTAATTCAACTGAACGTCATGCAAAATATATTAAAAAACTCCTACTAAAAGTCATTAAAACTGTATCAGTATGCATTAAAATGACACACTACCTCATTTAATATCAAGAACTGCATGAGCTTCAGTCGTTCCCATTTTTATTCACATACAGTATAAATCAGTACCTGATTTCGCAAACCCGTGCTTGCTTCCATCTGTTTTGTGTATTTAAGGCTCTGTGAACAAACTTGTGGGTGAAGTACAATTCCAGCAGCAGCACAGTGTGACATGCCTTCACAATAAATAAATAAATAAACAAACAACATGTACCGGTAAGTAGTATTTTAAGTCACAAAACCTTGGCGGTACAGTTAGGCTCTCTGACCCTACTTTTAAGGTATATGGAGACATCCCTCCTTCAAATCCACATGGGTAAATCTCTCCTTTGAATCTTCCAAAGTGTGGAAAACCAATGCAGCAACGATCCAGTACACACGTACAAGATGGACAACCCCCCCCCCCCCAACAACAACAACAACAGGGAGTGATCTCGACTTTTTGCATCAAGAGTGATACAAAATTGCCACAAGACTGAATTTGCTTGTTGCTGTGGATATATTTAATATTATGCGTGCCACATGCTGGCAACATCAAACCTTCTTGACACTCTCATCCAAATCATTATAGGCCCCATTAAAGCGCCATAAACAGCATAAAATGTACGAACACCAACAATGGGATGCTAAAGCATCAACTAAACATAAAAAAATAAAATCAATGCGACTGCTGACACATTTACTCTTACAAGGCTGGAGATAAAAGCAGTTTCCACACGTTTGAGGAATTAAATGATGTTCTCCTTCAAGTTCAACGCCAGTCACCAAAATGAGTTTTCCTGGTTTGAGGTTTTGTGTGTGTGTGTGTGTGTGTGTGTGTGTGTGTGTGTGTGTGTATTTAACGCTACCGCAGACACATTTGAGCCAAAGGAAAAGGGTGAGAACTAGGGCATGCTGAGGAGAGATCAGGGTGACGATAATTTTCAACATCACTTCCAACCAACAAAAAAAACACTAAGAACAGCCTTGTTCGGCTCTGTCCGCTGAGCCATCATTCTATCATCCCCTTTTCATTTGTTTTTTGTTTTCCATTGCGCACTGTGACCGTGTGATGACATTAAAGGGCCGAAGTGAGGAAACAGACAGACAGACGGAGCCGAGCAGGCCTGCTGGAGGAAACAGCTTCTATTTGCCAGATATGAAGGGCAATGAACACATCGCTGTATTCGTCTTGCACGCATACAGCAGAGTATAAAGTGAAAATCATTCTTAGGTTATGAATTTTACAAGTTAGAATACCTACAGGCTATCTCTTTTTATTTGTGGTGCCATACTTGCTCCTTTAGAGCATCAATAACATAAAGACAAATGTCATTTTTGACCCATTACAGGGCATTGTACTGTGCCTGCAGCGTGAGTGTACTTGTCAGGTCGAAGGGCCGTCGGGGATATAATTCAAGATGTACTCTCACGCACCACTGAAATGCTCTCATACATGACTGAAACACACAAGTTGAATTGCCTTGACAGATTATATGATTGTAAAGTGTCCTTGGGTGTGTTGAAAAGCACTTATAAATAAAATGTATTATTATTATTATTATATAATATGATAGCATAACATACGAAATGTACAATTTTTGGGGGGAAATGCACTCATGCATTTGCAGAAATCTCAACTGCATATATGTGACAACCCCACTCCCCCCAAAAAAGTCATGAGTTTGCGGGCATTTAACTAATGTGTGTGGGCATTTCAAAAACAAGTATAGTTAAGTAGTTAAGTGTGCACTGTACAGCTGATCCCAAACGTAAAACAGAGTAAAGTTTCACACAACACACCATCAGTCAGTGGGGAATGTCTTACCTTCACTTCACATTTTTTATGGCAGGACAGCTGACAAGCTGCAACAAGAAAAGCAACGACTGTTTGTTTCATATACAGTACAGGAAAATACATGCACACACTGTCATGCTTTCTGTCCAGCTGACTGAGCAGTGAGTTCGAAAGGAAACTGCATCAAGGTCAGTCTCCTTCCTTGTACGGTACATGTTTAAGTGTGTTACTGCCCCCAAGTGGCTACAATAGCACATGACAACGGAATTCATTTATTTTAGGGGTGTCCAAACTTTTTCTTCCAAAGGGCAAAATACAGAAAAAATTGAGGGCTGCGAGTGATTTTCAAATTCTTCACCTTTAATATATGTCATAAGATAAACACAATTTATTGGATACAGAGAACAAATATATTTCTCTGTAAAACAGCTCAGTAATGTAGCACAAAGTAAAATATTCTTTGGGATGTTTGTGTGGCCAAGTTTACTTCAGTTCAAATGAAGTACAAAAAACGTCAACTAATTTGCCAACATTTTTGGTGTATTGGATAATTAAGTGTAAATTGATCCTCAGTTCAATAGATCAAAACAATGAGGATGGAGCCACATAGTTTTTCACTGCCTTGACCTCTCCATTATATCATATCATATCATGCTATCATCACATGACTCCAGTAGGGGAAAGTACGCCGTCTTTTTCACTCGCTTCAGAAGAGTCAAGCAAAAACATAAAAATAAAGTCATGTATTTTGAATGCTTTGAAATGGCACAGTAACATCAGAATAAAAAAAATACATGTACATAAGCAATCACTGCCTTTCTTTGGGAGAGAGAGAGAGAGATTATTTTATTTTGTGTAACCACTCGAATAATTATCCACCCATCCATTTTCCACCGCTTATCTGGGGTCGGGTCGCGAGGGCAGCAGCTTTAGGAGGGAAGCCCAGACTTCCCTCTCCCCAGCCACTTCTTCGAGCTCATCCTGGCGGATCCCGAGGCGTTCCCAGGCCAACTGGGTGACATAGTCTCTCCAGCGTGTCCTGGGTCATCCGGGGGGTCTCCTGCCAGTGGGACATGCCCGGAACAACTCACCAGGGAGGCGTCCAGGAGGCATCCGAATCAGATGCCCGAGCCACCTCATCTGGCTCCTCTCGATGTGGAGGAGAAGCGGCTCTACTCTGAGCTCCTCCCGGATGACCGAGCTTCTCACCTTATCTCTAAGGAAAAACTCATTTCGTCCGCTTGTATCTGGAATCTCGTTCTTTCGGTCACGACCTATCACTCGTGACCATAGATGAGGGTTGGGACGTAGATCGACCAGTAAATTGAGAGCTTCGCATTTTCGCTCCGCTCCTTCTCGAATTTTAATCTCGAATAATTAAAATTGAGTAAATTCAATGCGCCATTTTTTTCAGTGCAGCAACCAATGTCAATTGGAGGCGTGTGCCATATTCACACAAGGACCATTTGCTGCCCAAAAAAAACAAAAGAGGGATGACGGCAATTCACATGCACTCTCCCTCACATTTCCCCATTTTCTCTGCCCGTTCTGCCCCTCTCTACCACCCCACTTTCCCTCTTATCTAGGTTAATTCAGCAGCAGCTGCAGTAGCCGTGCTAATTTTAACAGCAAATCCTTAGCCAAAGCCCCAAACCGGCCTGATCTCCTACTGCTAGTCCTTTGCGTTTTTCATCTTGACTTCGGCTGCAGTTAGTACAGAAATTTGCCCTGCAACCACAAAAGAATAGCCATATGGTTGCACCCTCCCACAAAAGAAAAAAGTAGAAACCACCCCATGCTTCATGTGCTTTATCATAACTTGACAAACACCGGGATGGACTTGCAAGGATTTCCTGAACATCATCAGCCTGCATTTAGTGAGGCGTGGTAATGTTTCTGGCAGGCGTGATGGCAATTTGCTGAACTAAATGGACAAGGTAGTAGGTCGTCGGCAGCCGCAGCCATTCCCAGTGCAGTGAAAAAGGCAAGGGAAAGGTTGCCAGAAGATACACCTTTGATTGGTTGTCTGGAAGGATGTGAGAACAGCTCTATCCGAAGTCATAAAATACAAGCAGGATTTAAGCAAATACCCCATCAGCGTGGGATAAGTCCAGCTGTTGTGAATGGCACTCACCTTTGCAGACGAGACCCTCCTTTGTGATGGCCTGCTTGCATATATCACAGCTCTTGGCCTTCTTGAATGGCTTCAGCTTAAAGTAGTGTGTGTGGACCCCCTCCAGCTCGTCGGGCTGAGTGGAAGTAGAAAAGAAGAAATTATCATCACACACACGTGGTCACCTCAACATTTGTCCAATGTCATCTTAACATGAGGATGCTTGGCTCACTGTGTGTTGCTTTCAATGCATCCAACTCCCAATGCCATTAAAACACACACACACACACACACACACACACACACACGCACACACACACACACACACACACACACACACACACACAAGCACAACTACCAGCACAGAATGTTTTCACTTTGAACATGTCCAATTGAATGACTAATCAATGATAAAAGTAAAGAAAAAATCTCACACAGGGAAAATACAGCATCATTTTGACACACACGCAAAGAAAATCATTGGTGCCAATTTGGTCAAGTAAGAAAACCCCACATGCATTTGCCCAAATCTGTGACAAAAGTGATACAAATTAAAAGTATACTGAAACTTTTAATGAATTCATAACAGACACTGCTTTATTTTTAGGTCCAAAAGAATGATTTGAAAAAATATTTTAATATGGCCTATACAGCTGTTTTTTCAGACCCCTGAAAATGAGTAAATCGCTTGCTGAGTTCAAAAACAAATTTAAAAAAAATAGTGCAGCCTACATCAATCAGAGTTAAAATGATAAATTCTAAACATTAAATCTAATGATAATACAGAACTAAGTTGATAAATAGATAAAGGTATTGAAATATCCATTATGAATACAAGAGAAAATTGACACAAGAGTGCCAGGGTGGGGATGTATATAATCCCGATACAAACCAAAAATATGTAAAAAATATCACGGTTAAGGATAAAGTATGAGCCTTAAAGGAGACTTCTTTCTTCTTACTTTCTTTTCTTTTCTGATTGATATGAAAAATGATTTATTAGATATAATCACATAACGGGGTAGGACTAGATACGTTTTTTACTTCTTCCTACTCCCTTGTACATAATAACTGTGTTGAATGAAGACTGATTCCTTTCTTTTTTACTATTTTATTTACCTTATTTTCTGTCAAATAATTACTGTATATGTTTTATGTTCAATAAACAAACAAACCAAACCAAACCAGACATGAAGCGCACAACCCCTGGCACAAATTATGGAACAACAAAGTACTCATGGTGTGATGAAGTGTTCTTTTGTTGTTTTCCTGATTTGAGATTTTTTTTCTCCCTCAGAATTGAGTGATTTCACCCTTTTTTCCTTCTGCTACAGTAGTAAGTAACTGTGACACCACATTTTATTTTCTCGATTTCTTTTAGTGTTTCTTAAAGCCTGAGACTTTCCATATGAAGGGACTTTTGTTTTGTTTTGTTTTTTTGTCACATTTGTGATCTGCTTCCATGCTACAAAATTAAACAATTAAATGAACATCCTCCAAGACTGGTGATTCCATCCTTCTTACCAGGGGTTGTTCCATGAATTGAGCTCTCTACCTACTGCGAATGTGACGTTCTGACTGTGCAAGCAATAAATTAATAAAATCATCAACATAAAAATAAAAGTAGAGAATGGAATGCAGCTCCGTGCAATGGAGCTAAATTACTGTTTCTTCTTCATACAATCAAGTAAAAGTAGAAAGTACGTTGCATTAAAACGACTCGCAAGTACAATTTATAAGTTACTTGAAGAAATGTTGCAGACTAAATGTAGTGCATTAATGCATCTCTAGTTAAGGGTGTCATTATTTTAACACGTTAAAATCTGAAACTAAACAAAAAGACCATGATCATGAACAAGAAAAACATACGTTCGTAAATCAAAAAAATAGGTTTGACAGAAATTACCCATACATTAAAGATGTTTCTACGTTTACATTCAGCAATGAGTTCGGTACAAATCCATTTTTAAAAAAGACAATATTTCAAGTGTTTTACTGCAGTCGTGCGTGCGCGGCCCGCATGTCTTTCCCATTAGAGAGATGCCAAGCAAAAATTCTCCTGGACGTAATGTTTTTCCTCTCCTGAGCTGTCATGTTCCCATCATCTCCTCTCCCTGAGGCCACCTCCTCATGAGCCATTGCAGCAATGTCATTTCCTTTGTGTCATTGTGCAGTCTGAATAAGATCGGTAGGGCGGGCTCTGCCGAACTGCAACTCTTGCTTGAAAACAACTTTTTTACACCACCTTACCTAACTGGCTTCCGCGGCAACATTTGTCGGCCAGTCAGTTGATGGGGTTAGTAGACAAAGTGAGCATTTACCAACCTTATAAATAACAGTGCAGTTCTCAAAATGACAGGATTAAAAAAAAAAAGAATTAAAAAAATCCCCAATCCATGTACAGTGTCGGCTTCCCTGAAGACGCCCAAGAGAGAGAATTAAGCATTCGCATGAGAAGCAGAAAACGGATGTAATGGAAGTAAAAAGAGGGCATGAAAAGACATAAGATGGCCCAAGAGCCGAGGACAGACAACAAGGAGAGGAGGTGTGTTTCTCCATATCTTCGAGACATCTCGCACAGTAAATCAAGCACTGGCGCTCCTCTCCGCTAGGTGCACTTAGCTAATGAAAATCAGGGCGACACAACTGTACCTCGACTTCACTTTGAGCACAGATGTAAGACCACTTGAAAGGCGAGGCAGAGGCAGCTAGGCGGGGCGACAGACCCAAAGACCCCAGCATGTCCTTTTGCACCACAAGAATGCAAATTAGTATGGGCATGCCTCTCTGAATGGTACCAAAGCATGGATGAATTCAATCAAACAGCAATAGCACCCAGCAGAGCACCGGCCTCTGATGGCCGAACAATTTGGATCGGCACCAAATGATACATTTTTCAAAATCACCCACCACCCGCACACCTGAATTTTATCATTAATAAACAAGCATTTTTGACTTTGAGAAAGTTTTGTTGGAGAACAAAAGTCAAACTTACTCAGCGACGAATATGGATTTATGGGCATTGATTGGGAAAAAAAAGACTGGGAAAGCTTTTCCTATTCAACTGAATCTTGTAAGAATGACTTACGGTGATGTATCAATATTCATCCTCAAAGTGTGTGAAATGTGCAAAATGTTACCAAGTACATTAAAGCCTCACTTTTGCTTGTGTTGCAATAAAGGGTCTGACGTGATTTTCCTGCAGTCCATTAACACTTAAATAACAAATTCAATAAAGTTTAACGTCTAAATATCCTTTGGACAGTTACAACAAAAATCTGTTGTGGGTTTTTTTTGTTTTGTTTTTTTAAATAGGAGCCACTATACATGCAGCACGTTAATGCCACGAAACTGGAAGAATTTGGACTTGAAAGAAACACACAACTCAAAGGTTTGGGGACATTGATTTCAGCGAAATTTTCATTTTTGTATTTTTGCCACTGTGTTATCATATTGCTTTTTTTTCACTGCGTGGATACATTGCAGCTATTATGAAATACCTCATCAGTGTATGATACAAAAAAATTTTTTAGATTCCCTCCTCCAATACACCTGATCATTTGGCCGAACTTGGGAACCCCTGTGTTAAATCATTCCTTAAAAAACAGGCGACCAAACAGTTGCGCCAGAAATAATGGTGAAGGTATCTGTGGTCCTGAAAATTTACATCATCAACATGCGCTACAGATTGGTCGAACAAGTAATTAAATCAGATGTGAAGTCGCACAGGAATGCTGATGAACTAGGTTGCCTCGGTAGAGGATAAAATTGGAACGAGTGTGAAACATGGCATGACTGCATTGAGCCAGGTGAGCATGAGGAGGTCCAGGCTACACAGAAACAAACATGGCCTGCAGCAGGAGGAATCCTGCACGCCTCTCAAGATTAAGAAAGAAAGCAGCCACACCTGCTTTCAATTTCCCCCAGAGTGAAATCCTGCCTGGAACAAAGAGTGCCTTTGTGAGACAGAGTGGGCCAACGAGAAGGGCAAAAGCTCCCATATGCTGTGCATTCACTCTTGCATACTGTGGTGCATGTATAATTCCCTCCAATTTCAACTAACCCCACTCCATGGGCTCAGTTTAAATCAAGATGCTCCATGAAAACCAATTCATGAGCCATCTCCACATGTAAATGGTTAACCAAACGGCTGAAGGACCGCGGGCTCTCACGAAACTGCACTTTCAGATGTGACTCTTTTGCCGAGCTGAGCTGAGCTTCAATCGAGTGCTTCATTCTTGACCAATCATACATTGGTGCTGTCAGCTTTGATGAATCCAGACGATGCCCCAACGAAGAAATATTTGTCACCGCCGGGATGCTCAAAACAACATTCAAAGCCATATGAAGGAAAGGAAAGGAGAGGAAAGGAAAGCATGGACACTTTTTAACATGGTCGCACTACTCTGTCATTGGTTATATGCAATAAATTCGCTTGGGGCGGCACAGTGGACGACTGGTTAGCATGTCAGCCTCACAGTGCAGAGGTGCAAGGTTCAATTCCGGCTCCGGTCTTCCTGTGTAGAGTTTGCATGTTCTCCCCATGCCTGCGCGGATTTTCTCCGGGTACTCCCACATTCCCAAAACATGCATGGTAGGCTCATGGAACACTATAAATTGTCCCTGGGTGTGATTGTGAGTGTGAATGTTTGTTTGTCTATGTGTGCCCTGCGATTGGCTGGCAACCAGTTCATGGTGTCCCCACCTACTGCCCGTAGACAGCTGGGATAAGCTCCAGCACAAACGCCACTCTGGTGAACATAAGCCGATAAGAAAATGGATGTGAATGTGGATGAATGGATATAAAATTTTGCACATGACATGTACAGGTATTGGTTTCCTAATGATTGTGAGAAATTATTAACAAGATCGGTGTTTTCACATACAAGTAAATGGATATTATCCATTACTGATCATAACATATAAAGGCAATTAAAGCAAATCTGTTATTTCAGAAGTGTGTAGCAAACTGGTAACCCTTAATCAATACCAAAGAAGTAACTCTCGATTTCAAAAAGGCAATTTTTGCAGGGGGGGGGGGGGGGGTATTTTTGATTTACTGTGTGACTGTACACTGTTTCATTTGTCCCAGACAAAATGTGCGGATGCATCAGTAATGTATGTGGAAAGTTATGGACTAATTAAATAAAATCAAGCATCATCACTTTAAACACACAAATACCAAATATTGATATCGCTGTAATAATTGTAGCCTTTTTTCTTATTGTTAACTGGCCATAGTGGTAAACGTATGTTAACTTATACCAGGGGTGACAAACTCGTTTTAATGGCGGGCCAATTTGGAGTTGCTATTATGACAGTGAAACCACAAAATGTATTACTTGCACACAACAAATGAATCGATTACTTGTACTGGTTTTGAAATCAGTCAAGTCAGTTATAATAATTTGTTCAATTATTGTTCAAGTGAGTGTAAAATCGCAACGTTATTTATTATACATGACAATTTGACATTTCAGTACAGATTTTAGCAAGTTGGCACACAAGTTTTCATTTGTAAGGCTTTGCCAACAAGTTCTTTCCCCTTTGTGCAAAGATGCATCATGGGGGTATAGATCGGTGTACAAGATCATAGAGATGACTTCAGGATGTTTTATTAATGACAGCGAATACAGTCAATCCCAGTAGACTGACTCTCTGGGCCTGTAGCCAGATTGTAGGTGATCGCGCAGAGAAATGCCGTGAGGTGACAGCTTTGCAAAGCTTGTGTTAGCATGATAGCATCAACCTATACAAAGTGGAATGAGGGTGCCACATGATCAATACCAGGTGCGGCAGACAAATTGATCGATGAGCCGCGATCATGAAGTCACGGCCACTTGCAGTATGATTGTTGGGGCATCCGCTAATGTTGGGGGGGGCCCAATCACGTTTGCGGTGATTGCTAATGCATCGAAAACACACATGCTCTCTCATTCACACACATACACACACGCAGACACACACACACACACACACACCTTCACACACACACACACACTGAAGAAGAAGACAGAGCAGTGCTTTGAAATGCAGATTGCACAGAACATCTCTGCGGCATGATGTCAAACACAACTTTGTGTGATGCGTCTGCACAATCTATGACAGGATCGTAGCAATACCTGACTTATAGAAGTGTGGAGCAAATACAGCCGAACGTGCAGCCTCCAAGCGGGCTTCCTCTGACCACCGCGAGCAACACAGGCGATGAGAAGAGGTGCAAAGAGCCGCGACGCACGCGATAGATATGTTTGGCCAGAGTGACACCCTCAGAGGAGTGGTGAAGATACACGCAGTACGCACTGGCTCGAAAAGCGGAGGCAGCCCAGCAGACTGTGGTGATCTGCAGTTTTAGGTTATGTGAACTGGGGGCAGACATGAAGTAAGCCCATTATTAGGTCTTACTTCAAATAAGCACAGATCTTCATGTCATTTGAACAACATGATAGTTGACAGCATTTCCTGCAGCAGGTCACAACCTCTGACTTTGACGGTGTCAAAGGCCAACCTTTTGTTTTCATGCGCACATCCAAATGTGCTATGTGTTCCTAACTACCGGCACATTCGCTGTGTTTGGTGGCACGGTGGGCAAATGTTTCACACGTTCACTTCACAATTCCAAGATTCCGGACTCATCATGTGTGGATTCTGCATGGTCTCCCCCTTCCTCCTGCACGCCTCCCCCAGGTGCAAAAATTCATGTTAGGTTAATTGAATAATCAAAATCGTCCATTGGTGTGAACCTCAGTATGAATGATTTCTTTGTCCATTGTAGCCTAACGGGTACCCTGCCCCTCGCCTAATGTCAGGGGCATTCAGATCACCCACAATGCTATAGTGGGGATAAGTAGTTCCGAAAAAAGTTGGATTTTATTTTTGTTCATTCACGTTGTCAATATGATTTCAACAGACATGTTTTTAATCACCAAAATAACGCGCCCCTTCTATAAAAAACAGCATTATACTGAATAATACGATCATGAAGCATACCTGTTAATTTTTCGGAGCGCCAACCTGTATAAACTACCAAAAAAATCCTTATGAAGAGCAAAAAATCTTTATAAAATACCAAACCATTTTATATGTCAAAATAATGGCAGAAAAAAAACCCACGGAATTTTCAATGATATTTATTGTAGATCTCCATAATACAATGTCTTATTAATGTCTAATCATCAGTCTACTTAGTGGCATTACTGCGTTCAGAGTTGTATTCCTGTGTTACTTTTTTCACCAACTCCAAATCATTTGGAGTTGGTGAGAAAAAAAAATACGGAAATTTTCAGAATCCGTATGATTTGTGCGATACGGCCATATATACGTAAGATTCACCACAAAATCCATATGAACTATGACTAAACCGTATGAGTTGACAGGTATGATGAAGACAAATCTTTCTTTTCACAGTTGTTGAATGAGGTAACAGTGTAAAGCGCTTCGAGTTCCCGAGGAAGAAAAGCGCGATATACTGTAAGTGACAGCATCTGGTGATGTTTAAACGTTCTGGACTTTAGGCTGTAATTGACTGCATAGGATTTGCAACTACATAAAAAGTGAAAGATTGTTTTATGATTGTTCATTTGTCCAATTACCTTTGGTCCTAAAAAAAGTGGGAGGCGTTTATACAAACTAATCCCTGTACCACTCACCTGATTTTGATGAGAATACCATCAAATTAAAGCTAAACGTCTGTGGGTCTTACACATGTACTTTCTAATTCATTGAGGGGTCTTTGCAGACAAAACGATGGGAACGGTGTCAATGTCCCCGATATTTATAGACCCGACCGTATCGACTTTGTTCCGTTATTTTCAGCCGCTGTTAAAGGGGCTACCAAGTCCCTCCCCATTATGTTCAGTGCAAACCTTCACTCTGGCACCGTCCTGCTGACGTTGCCGCCTTGTTGGGAGGAGGCGCCAAGCAACAAAGCTTCACAACTCTAGCCATCTGCACCATCCAAAGCAGCACAGCATCAGTGGAAATAAACTCTTTGAAAGTTACAGTATCTTCATAGATTTTTGGGACCACTTCAATTGTTTCCTATGAGATGGATTCGGCATTACGGCTGAAATAGAACTTGTGTGACTGCAAGCCTTTGGGATGAGTCTAGAGTGACTCTGAAGACACAAGTAACTTCAAATACCTGCTAGTTGCGCTCTCAATACAAGGTATGGGGTATTTGCTGAGCAGCAACTTCATACGTGCCATATCGGAACATACCCGTTTGCTCCATGAGTCACAGACAAATTAATTCCCAGTATAAGATAAGATAAGATATCCTTTATTCGTCCCACACTGGGGAAATTTACAGCCTCCAGCAGCAAGAATGTATGTAGAAAGAAGAAAGGAGAAAGAAAAAAAAAAAAAACAACAAACATCTATGATTTTGTTGAAATGTTTTCATTCCCTTTTGCATGCCGCTGGACTACTGAACACTCTCCATTCGCACAAAAAATGCTTCTTTGATCCCTATTATGACTGGTGATTCCCTCAATAATATGGAACAACCATTTCCGTCACTTCTGCTAAATAAGGCTCTGCTCGAAAACAACTGATCAAACCTGCTTGAGATGGATCAAAGAGAGTAGATTCAACTTACACAGAAATGTTTTTTTTTTAACATTAATCTTCAACGCATAAATAATTTAGAAGGCAGTTATATTTGTTACCTCAATATCCATATACAGTGGAGCATCTGAAGTAAACTCCTGACCTCGTACTGTTCAGAATTCAACCATGTATTTTGAGAAAATATGACTCTTAAGTTCAAACGACAAAGTTCCAACCACCGAGTCACAATATATTTTGAACCCACACACTGAGTGTACCTCGCCAGTTCAGTGAGGTGCACTACTAGTGAGGTGTATGATGAACTTTGGTGTGTGTGTGTATATATATATATATATATATATATATATATATATATATATATATATATATATATATATATATATATATATATATTACTATTTAACATTCCCTCATTTTAAATTTCCACTTGTCAAGTTAAGAATAAGCCTCATAATAATTTTACATTATGTTAACAGTGGTTATCTTACAATGTAACACTGTGAATGGGACTAGATAGATAGAGAATACAGATTTTTGGTCTGGAAAATTTTTCATCCTGAAACATATTTCTAGTTTTAAACTTCGCTACTGGAAATATTGTTTCAAAAACTAAACAAATTACAAGTGGACAAGTATTACGGTTCCACAATCAAATCATAAAGCTCTTGTTGTCATCGTCAGGACGCGCAACTCTTGAAGGGAATGGTGAGCAACACATTAGTTGTTCGAATCTAGAGTGTGATGGGCCACAGCCATGCACATCAGCCACATACACACACAGAAAGCCCCAGCACTAACACTCAGAGGTGTGGCACGGCTGTAAAAGTCCAATCATAGCCTGATTGATTTTCACAGCTCTCCAAGGATTTGGTTGAGTCGATATGGGACTCTGTTAGACAACTAAAGACATGATTGATCCGGCATTCACGTGAGCCTCCAACGTTTCCATGACTGCGTGTTACAGCAGGAGATATGTGTAAAAAGAGGGGAAAAAAATCAGTTGCTTGTTAGCAATGAGCACACACATGCTACTGTTTGAGTGCAGCTTGTGTCAGCGCGTCACATCGAATATTCACTCCCTGTGCATGGGCCTGATAAATCATTAATGCCGTGTATTTGGGGAGCTCTCTTGGAACCAGCCTCTCGCACGTCACTCTTGCGTGTTACTCTTCACAGCCCTTGAGGTCTTTCCTTCCCCATGTTCGGTTTAGATTCTTCTGCATCCACTGGTCACTCATGTTGGATCGTGCCTTTGCTAAGTCTCGCTTGGCATTCACTGCATGGGAGATTCTCCACTTCTGCATCTAAACGGCGCTCTCATCTACTGCAAGACTTAAAAGTAGGGCAGAAGCCTCGTTGGACACATCTTCACACAAATGGCAAAACCCAAGGAAAACATCCAGATCCATTCTGGATGTGTTTGAAATACTGTATATATTTAAGATGTTCATAAAGATCGGCAAAGTCTGATAAATGAGGAGCTACCGATACTAGTGAGGTACCGTCACCAAGAAAAACCAATACATGTGCATAGTAATGTGGACGGGTCTTCATGTTCTGCATGTTCTTATCCGACATAGACAATCACTGTGGTGCGTGTCCCGCATCCCGACATACTCAGTCAGTCCCAGATAGGAGGAAAGGCGAAGCAGATTAAATTATACAGGAGAGAACAGAAATAGCTCCGGTGTAGCGGCCGCTTGGACACACCGGTGAGAGTCACCACAAAGCAGCAACTAGATTAGCCCCGGACAGAAAATTGAGTTTTGGAATATGCAGTAAAGGCGGGGAATAAAAGATGACTCGAGAAACAATTTAGTGTCCAGGTTGCCTCGTAAACCAAATGCCAATCCTGTAACTCCCTGACTTTGACAAGCTGACAAGAAGATTATTAGTCCATCAAGCAGTAAAAGAGCCTCAGACTGAACAAAATGTCTTACCCAAAACATGCAGGAGAGACAGACCCACGTCCTCGCCCTTCCGGCTAGAGCAGAGGGCAGAGAAAGAGAGGCAGTGGGCATCCCGACCCAAGAAAAGAGGGTTTTCCAGCTCATATGATAAAACCGCAATATTTCCATGTATTCCCGGCGCTGCCATTCAGGCTCCAATGGCGACTGTGAGCCATTAGAGATGTAAGGTGCACAAATGCTGTCGAAAGGAAAGATCAGTCAGTGTAACCCCGTCGGGGCTCCGTCCTTCTCACGCTTCGCTCCCTCGCTCTCGGCGCCTCGGCCACTTCTGCTGGCTGCTCCTGTCAACTAGTGCCACTTTATTCTGCGAAGGGAGAATGAGGAGGAGGTGGGCCAGGAGATGTTCTGTTTCTCCCTCCCAGATCTTGTCAGACTGTCTCTCTCTGTCCATTCGCTCCTCCTTAACTCCCCGAATCACTTCAACTTGTTCCCTCCGAAATCCAAAATGGCACAAATTACGGGCGCAGACAGATGTTTCATTTACAAGATCACATCAATCCCAGCCCCCGCGCTGACGCTGTCGGCAGCTGCAAAAGACAGATAGGTGATGGAGGTGCTAGCTTTTATGCAGTCAAATTTGACACAAATGCTCGCAGACCAAATTTTCTCCAGACGCACTTGGCAAAGTCTGCAAATACAGTATCTCGAGCGTATGCCCTTCGGAGGCTAAACATTTGCAGAATAAGATTTGAGAGACGAGGTACGAGGCGTGAACTCACACTTGCAGCATGTGTAATCAAACTTTTATGAGTGAGTTTGAGCATCTTCCTTCTGAATGTCAATAAAAAGCAGAGTAACAAATCAGCATTGTATCAGAGGGCACATTACATCAGACCACAATTAGACCCATAAAAGCCCAAGAGACGATTCATTTTGAGGAAATACCCTCTATTGATTGCTCTCTAACAGTTATTTTAGTCCAGAGGCTAACCTGACACATATTCTTTGTATGCATGTGTGTGTGTGTGTGTGTGTGTGTGTGTGTGTGTGTGTGTGTGTGTGTGTGTGTGTGTGTGTGTGTGTGTGTGTGTGTGCATGTGCATGTGCATGTGCATGTGCATGTACACTGTAAACGTGATGGCAATCAACAGAAACTTTGGCAGAGCTAATGACTATGTTCTGAAATGATTTGGAGCGTGCATGTGATCCATAAGAGACTTTTTCCTGCAGCTAAACATTCTATTTTGGCTAGCCAGCAGCCTCTAGTGGCCTCCTACAAACTTTCAGAGGTTGGTTGCAGATTGTTTCAGCTTGCCTGCATGTTCACCGCAATACATTCAACATAGCAGTTTGCCTCTGGTTTGTTGGTGATTTTATACAGCCAAGAGATCCAGTGGATCACTCCTATGGGAGTGAGTGGTGGTGTTTTCTCAGTGCGAAAGTTGCATGGTGAGGTCAGACCGCATACCACATCCAAAATCCCCATTGGCAAACATTTGGGTTTTATTTGAAACAATGAAACGAGAGGCGGAAAATTTGCCCTTCCTTCTCGCTTGCTGAGGAATCCATCATGAGAGTGATTTAATAGAAGAATAACAAAGCATCCATCACACTGAGTGTCACCCTAGAATACTGCAAGCCATTCAGGGACCAAATGTCCAATTGCCTGCGCAACTGCATGCCGTTCACCCACGAGTGGCTGGCATTACTCGTTGTACTGCGTCGCACAATTATGAACACGGGGAAGGTACAGTATTATGATGCGACTCTACGGCTTCAGCAGGACATTGGTCAAATGAATACGGAAAAGGCAACACCAAAGAAAGGAAGAGACCAGAGGACGAAACAGGGAACCAAACAAAGGCATATGGAAATGATGAATAGGAGATTATGGAGAAGGAATGGAACAGAGAAATAACAAGAGCGGAAGACTACAGGTGGAAACAAAGGAAGAAAATGAGGAGCAATGTACAGTTGGATCAGAAGTATTTGGACCAGTTTTAGGCATTGCCGCTCTCAAGCGGCGATTTCTCCAAATTCTCTGAACCTTTTGATGATATAATGCAGATGTGAGATGATGATGAAGAAATCTCTAAATTCCTTGCAATTGCGTGTTGAGGAATATTGTCGCTAAACTGTTCGACTATTTTCTCACACAGTTGTTCACAAAGAGATGAACCTCAACCCATCTTTGCTTGTGAATGATTGAGCCATTCAGGCAAGCTCCTTTTATGCCCAACAATGGCAACCACCTGTTCCCAGTTAGACTTTTCACCAGGGGGATGTTCCAAACAGGTGTTTGATGAGCTTTCCTCAACTTCCTCAGGTTCTTTTGCCACCTGTTACAGCCAATTTTCTTTTGCTGTTTTTTTTTTTTAATTTCATTTGACTATTACTGTTTTTTTTTCAGCATCCGGCATATTGGATGTGGCCTTTGTATTAGCCATTAAAGCGACAAATACTTGTAAAATTGACTTGCAATGACATCACACACAACCCCTCCGTGAGTCGTCACCTTACCGTGGTGGAGGGGTTTGTGTGTCCCAATGATCCTAGAAGCTAAGTTGTCTGGGGCTTTATGCCCCTGGCAGGGTCACCCATGGCAAACAGGTTCTAGGTGAGGGGCCAGACAAAGCACAGCTCAAAAGACCCCAATGACGACAAAAATAAATGGATCTCAGTTTCCCTTGCCCGGACGCGGGTCACCGGGGCCCCCCTCTGGAGCCAGGCCTGGAGGTGGGGCTCGTTGGCAGGCGCCTGGTGGCCGGGCTTACACCCATGGGGCCCGGCCGGGCACAGCCCGAAGAGGCAACGTGGGTCCCCCTTCCCATGGGCTCACCACCCATGAGAGGGGCCAAAGGGGTCGGGTGCAATGTGAGCTGGGCGGCAGCCAAAGGCGGGGACCCTGGCGGTCCGATCCTCGGCTGCAGAAGCTAGCTCTTGGGACATGGAATGTCACCTCTCTGGCAGGGAAGGAGCCCGAGCTGGTGTGTGAGGCAGAGAATTTCCGACTGGATATAGTCGGACTTGCCTCCACACACAGCCTGGGTTCTGGTACCAGTACTCTCGAGAGGGGTTGGACTCTCTTCCACTCTGGAGTTGCTCACGGTGAGAGGCGCAGAGCAGGTGTGGGCATACTCATTGCCCCCCGGCTCAGTGCCTGTACATTGGGGTTCACACCGGTAGACGAGAGGGTTGCCTCCCTCCGCCTTCGGGTGGGTGGACGGGTCCTGACTGTTGTTTGTGCATATGCACCAAACAGCAGCTCAGCATACCCACCCTTTTTGGAGTCCTTGGAGGGTGTGCTGGAGAGTACTCCTGCTGGGGACTCCATTGTTCTGCTGGGGGACTTCAATGCTCACGTGGGCAATGACAGTGATACCTGGAGGGGCGTGATTGGGAAGAACGGCCCCCCCGATCAAAACCCGAGTGGTGTTTTGTTATTGGACTTCTGTGCTCGCCACGGATTGTGCATAACGAACACCTTGTTCAAACATAAGGGTGTCCATATGTGCACTTGGCACCAGGACACCCTAGGCCGCAGTTCGATGATCGACTTTGTAGTTGTATCATCGGATTTGCGGCCGCATGTTCTGGACACTCGGGTGAAGAGAGGGGCGGAGCTGTCAACTGATCACCACCTGGTGGTGAGTAGGCTCCGATGGTGGGGGAAGATGCCGGTCCGTCCTGGCAGACCCAAACGTATAGTGAGGGTTTGTTGGGAGCGTCTGGCGGAATCCCCTGTCAGAAGGAGTTTCAACTCCCACCTCCGACAGAGCTTTTCCCATGTTCCGGGGGAGACGGGGGACATTGAGTCCGAGTGGACCATGTTCCGTGCCTCTATTGTTGAGGCGGCCAATCTGAGTTGTGGCCGTAAGGTGGTTGGTGCCTGTCGTGGCGGCAATCCTCGTACTCGCTGGTGGACACCAGCAGTAAGGGATGCCGTCAAGCTGAAGAAGGAGTCCTATCGAGCCTTTATGGCCTGTGGGACCCCAGAGGCAGCTGACGGGTATCGACTGGCCAAGCGGACCGCGGCTTCGGTGGTCGCCGAGGCAAAAACCCGAGCGTGGGAAGAGTTCGGTGAGGCCATGGAAGCCGACTTCCGGACGGCTTCGAGGAAATTCTGGTCCACCATCCGACGTCTCAGGAGGGGGAAGCAGTGCACCACTAACACTGTGTACAGTGGGGATGGGGCGCTGCTGACTTCGACTCGGGACGTTGTGAACCGGTGGGCAGAGTACTTCGAAGACCTCCTCAACTCCACCAACACGCCTTCCTTTGAGGAAGCAGAGCCTGGGGACTCTGAGGTGGGCTCTCCTATCTCTGTGGTTGAAGTCACCGATGTGGTTAAAAAGCTCCTCGGTGGCAAGGCCCCGGGGGTGGATGAGATCCGCCCGGAGTTCCTCAAGGCTCTGGATGTTGTGGGGCTGTCCTGGTTGACACGCCTCTACAACATCGCGTGGTCAACAGGGAGAGTGCCTCTGGATTGGCAGACCGGGGTGGTAGTCCCTCTTTTTAAAAAGGGGGACCGGAGGGTGTGTTCCAACTACAGAGGGATCACACTCCTCAGCCTCCCTGGTAAGGTCTATTCAGGGGTGCTGGAGAGGAGGGTCCGTCAGGAAGTCGAGCCTCAGATTGAGGAGGAGCAATGTGGTTTTCGTCCCGGCCGTGGAACAGTGGACCAGCTCTACACCCTTAGCAGGGTCCTTGAGGGTATGTGGGAATTCGCCCAACCAGTCTACATGTGTTTTGTGGACTTGGAGAAGGCGTTTGACCGTGTCCCTCGGGGAGTTCTGTGGGGGGTGCTTCGTGGGTATGGCGTACCGAACCCCCTGATACGGGCTGTTCGGTCACTATACCACCGATGTCAGAGTTTGGTTCGCATTGCCGGCAGTAAGTCGGAACCGTTTCCAGTGGGGGTAGGACTCCGCCAAGGCTGCTCTTTGTCGCCGATTCTGTTCATAACCTTTATGGACAGAATTTCTAGGCGCAGCCGAAGCGTTGAGGGAGTCTGTTTTGGGGGCCTCAGTATTACATCCCTGCTTTTTGCAGATGATGTGGTGCTGTTGGCTCCTTCAAACAGGGCTCTACAACTCTCACTGGAGCGTTTCGCAGCCGAGTGTGAAGCGGTTGGGATGAAAATCAGCACCTCCAAATCTGAAACCATGGTCCTCAGTCGGAAAAGGGTGGATTGCCCCCTCCGGGTCGGGGAGGAGATATTACCCCAAGTGGAAGAGTTTAAGTATCTTGGGGTCTTGTTCACGAGTGAGGGCAGGAGGGAGCGAGAGATCGACAGGCGGATCGGTGCAGCGTCTGCTGTGATGCGGACGTTGTATCGGTCTGTCGTGGTAAAGAAGGAGCTGAGCCAAAGGGCGAAGCTCTCAATTTACCGGTCGATCTACGTCCCAACCCTCATCTATGGCCACGAGCTATGGGTCGTGACCGAAAGAACGAGATCCCGGATACAAGCGGCCGAAATGAGTTTTCTCCGCAGGGTGTCCGGGCTCTCCCTTAGAGATAAGGTGAGGAGCTCGGTCATCCGGGAGGGGCTCAGAGTCGAGCCGCTTCTCCTCCACATCGAGAGGAGCCAGATGAGGTGGCTTGGGCATCTGATTCGGATGCCTCCTGAGCGCCTCCCTGGTGAGGTGTTCCGGGCATGTCCCACCGGGAGGAGACCCCGAGGAAGACCCAGGACACGCTGGAGAGACTACGTCACCCAGCTGGCTTGGGAACGCCTCGGAATCCCCCGGGGAGAGCTGGAAGAAGTAGCTAGGGAGAGGGAAGTCTGGGCTTCCCTGCTAAAGCTGTTGCCCCCGCGACCCGGCCCCGGATAAGCGGTAGATGATGGATGGATGGATGGATGGATGGATGGACATCACACAATAAAACGTACTCAGGATGCCGTATTTGTGAATGTCCTGTAAATGTTGTCTATGGTAATAGTTGGCAGCAGTTGTCGCAAAGGGCGCCATTCAAGACAATAGAGAGCGGCAGTGCTGCGTGAATAGTGTACAGTAGCGTCACATATTTGGAACAAAGTAAGTTCTGTCTGTGGGGTATTCATTCTAAATGGGCCTGCCATGCATGTCATGTGCCCCCCTTAAGGGTCTTGTGACGGGTCTGGTCCAAATAGTTCTCGACCGATCTGTAAATGATAACAAGAAACAGGACATTAAAAGAAAAGGCTTTGATTTCAAATGAAAAGAAAGAAAGTGAATAACGAGGCCATAGAAGGGGAAGAACACAAGTCGAGAAGAGGAAAATGAAGAGAAAAGGATCCATATGTATGCGCTGCCATGGTGTCACCATAGCAACGGAAAAACCTCTGTACATCATCAGCCCTCCACCTATTCCCCCATCTGCCTGTTACGCCATCTCCTGCCATAACCCAGGCCTGGGACCGTGTGATCTTGGTTGCCATGGAAACTGAACAGCTCACGGCGGTCCTCGGAGGGGAAGACTCGGAGACTTACCTCTCCACTTTCACCTCCCAGTCAGTCACATGATGAGCTCTGGCACTGCAGCTGGAGCCATCAAACAAGACTAAAGGGAGGGGGCTAAGAGTGTTACATCATTGCACCCTTTTTTATTTTATTATTATTATTTTTTTTTTTGCAACCCCAAAACGCATGATTTATCTGAAAAGTGCAGCACAATGAGTGCTTAGGTTTGATGAAATCACACACCTCCATGACAATATTAACGAGCAAGCCTGCAGACAAGCTGCTCAGCAAGCCAGCCAAGTATTCATGCAAAACATTTACACACACACACACACACACACACACACGCCGGGTTTGAGCACGGGTGTAGAGATAAGGAGCTGCGGCAATTGAGTGTGGGGGGTGGGGGGGGGACGAGGGGATTGGGGAAGGTTGGATTTTGGTGCTGGTAGGAGGGTGTTGGGGCTTGATGTGATGAGCAGATGCAGCAATGCACGCTACATTCGTATTGAGCATTTTGCACGGATTTGAAGTTTGAAAGCTTTTAGATTCAAATTAGCCAAAGGACTGAATTATAGTGGGGAGACAGAAGATGATGTATTCTCAACAGTGGGAGAGATTATTCTTAGTTGCCATAAAAACGTTTGTCTTTGTGTTTGCCATTCAAATAAAATGACTAGGAGATGCTTTCCATGAGAGGATTAGCACAGGCATGGCTGTCCTCGTGTGAGTCTCCAACTTTGAGTATGGCAAAATGTCATTTGGCCTTTCTATGAAGACACATTATTACGATTACCTGTCACGCAAAAAGTCAAAAAGGTTGGATCGCTTGGAGATTAGCATACAGAACCGATACCATTCCTTCAATCCTGGACGGCCTTTATCGCTCAAGCATGTGTGCCATGACAAATCCTGGCGAAGGGACGAAAGTCTTCCCCCAGCCAACAGCAGGACGTGCAATGCGGATAATAGTAGACTACAATTTGCGATCGGAAGGTGACCCTGTTCGTCCAGAACATCCATTGACCAGTTGATGGCAATGAGTACCGAGCCCGAGTGGTGAATCCAAAATCTGAGCCCTTCTATTTGGGCAACAGCTGCATGGGGACTATTTTCACTTGTAACCCTGACCTTGAATCAGCACTTTGAGGGGCCATCATGCACTGAGGTGCCAGCATGACAGGCACCCCCAGAAACGCATCCACACCATTCGTATGCTTTGTTCAAGCTGGTGGTATGCATGTATGTTATGGTTACTTTCATTTGGATAATGCTCTTGACCGATGTTTCTTTTCTGCAAAAACACTCCTTTGGCTATTTGGTGGTGGTGGTGGTGGTGGTGAGGGGTGTGTGTGAATGGTTCACATCCATCATCAAATGACATGATGCACAGAAGCTAACTGGCAGATTTGCAGAAGAGAGAGTCTCCCGAACCATCCAGTCACTCACATCCCTCCTCAGCCTTGGAGGAATCTTACCTTGTCTCGCTTGAACCCCCGCAGAGGAAACAAGCATGCGAAGAGGAACTTGCCCCAGCTGATGACGGCAGCTAGGCACCAGTTGAGGCGAGCCATGCCTGCGTTTGCTTCCTCTTGTCTGCGAGCCCCTTATTTCCGGCTCGGCCCCAAGGTATGATCCTGTAACCCCCACCAAAAACAATGTCAAAAAAAAAAAAGAACCCTCACAAACAATACACTCCTAGTCGAACAACATTGTCTGGTTTTCCATTGTGACAAATTTGAACAACCTGCCTGGTTGTGTCTTTGCCAATGCCAATCTGTAGGGTGAATAACAAGCGTCTATGTAAAGCTACGAATTCCCCCAAATTGGACAAGCCCCCTTGGTCGGATGGTTTAGCACACACCAAAGCCAGGCAACTGTCTTCTCGTCTGTCCATAAGTCACCGGTCCCCTCTCTGCTTCCCAAGCCAATCTAGATCAATTTAAGAGTCATGAGCATCGGCGGTTGCATAATGCGAATAGTCCGCCACTCATCGACGGCAATGTTACACACATACTACAGAGGCATGTCCCACACTCATTGGCTTGTCTCTCACACACACAGCACTCGCCTTTGGCAGAAGAAAAGAATAACATAGAGAGAAAAAACGTTGTCCTGGCGCATACATCCACAGGGTGACGAGCCCCCCTCTCATCGCACGGCTCCCCTCTAGGCTCAGGATTCCCGGTGCTTTGCGCTCTCACAGTTACACACCGTTGCTGCTCTCGCTCTCTCTCTTTCTCTAACACACAGACTTGCAGTGATGCTGCAGCACTTACTCAGCCAGCAAGGGGAGGGGGTGGATGGGAGCAAAAAAGTGTGTGTATTGGGAATGGAAGGTTTAAAAGAAAAGGGAAAACAGAATGATGGGAAATGAGAAGACAAGGATCACCAAACAAGCATACAGCGTGCATCGCTTGTGTTTAAGAGGGCAGCTGAGGAAATGACGAGCGGGAGGTGCACGCCAAATATTGAGTGACACAATGAAAAGAAAGAGAGAATGGATGAGTCAAGATGCGTGGATGGGAGACATGCATGGGGACAAAACAAAGATGCAGGAGGGAGAAAGTGCTTGGAGAGCAGAGAGCACCGATCAAAACACACGCATACGCACGCCAGTATGCGCAATGTGCACACAAAAAGCAGACTGTGTGTAGCGAGATGATTTTGGCATGTGAGCAGAATTGGGCTAAATGGAAAGAAGGAGCGAGAAGAGAGACATTGAATCATTGCGTCCTCCAAGATTGTCTTCCTCCTCTGTCTCGTTCTCTCTCACGCACGCACACACACACACACACACACGGACGTACTTTGAAGAGCAGACGCACACAAGTGCGCGCGAGCACAGAGGACTGCAGGTGGTGCACGGGCTCGTTCACTGGTGCTGCAGTCTCTCTACGCTTCAGTAGTAGCACATTTTCACTGCAGAACGCTTTTCTCTCCCCCCTTTCCCAGTCCGACCCAGTGCATCACCGCCGGCGCCACCACCACACCAACGCAATCACAACACATCAAAGCAGTGAGCAAGGCAGATACACAAGTGGATGGAGGACCACATCGAGCCTGCGGGGAGATGGGAAATGCGTAGGAGGATTAGGTACTGGGGCAAAATGGTAGCCCATATGGAAACAATGTGGCAATAAAAATATGCCTTTGGACTGGAAACCAGAAAACAGTTCAAGCTCATGTATATCGTGCCCGTCACACTGCAAACACGATACATAAGTGAGTTTTGAGAACCCCCCTTAATTCATTAATCAATCACTCGCTACTTATTTTATCATCTTACCAAGCTTGTGGCAGGGTAAGCATGACGCAAGCTTCCTTAAAATAAGATTGGACACATTTGCTGGAGAAGAACTTGCGAAACCTTGAAACCTTCCTTCTGCCCATTTTCACTCTGTAAGATGCTCCAATACTTTTGATCACATGGTGCGCTGCAACGATCATCAAATCAATGGGTGATAAAGGCAATACCCAATGTTATAACTGTCCTGCCCTTTGATTTATGAATAACAAAATGAAATTGGCCCCACTGCTGGACATTCACAGACAGAAAATCACCAAGGTATTATCTGCTCACTTGGCAATGCGCCGATCATCCTCATTAAGCCTAAGCAACTTGCATAAGTACTCCTGACTTCGATTGACCGGCTTGTCACACTGCCCATCCATGAGAGTGGAAAGCCTGCGGGAAAATGAGGGCTGCCAATACTACAAAAACAAACAACAAAACAGCAGCATGTCTGCCATGCTAGCGCATACTCCACTGGACCGGATGTTTCTACCAAAGTGCTGGCTCTATAATCACCTGTGTTGCTACATCGTTTCAATTATGCTATTATTCTTGGAGAATTGAGCAACCCCCCCCCCCCCAAAAAAAAACCTCTACTTACTGTAGCTCAAAAGACAAAGCCTATCCAAAATCTGTTGGGGCCCCTCAAAGAGAGTCCTCTCTCTGCTGCTCTTCTCCCTCTACACGAACGACTGCACTTCAACACACACAGCCATCAAACTCAAACGGTGGCACCCCTCTACCCATTCTTGAGGACTTGCACACCGCAAGAAAACAGACAAGGGTACGAAAAATCCTATTGGATCCCCCTCATCGTGCCCACCACCCCTTCCAGCTACTCCATTTAGGTAAGTGCTATCAAACCATGTGGACCAAAACAATGAGACCTTCAAACAGCTTCTTCCCTCTCCCCATTAATTCCTAAACAGTAACTCAAATCCATAATGGCTTTTTGCATTTTTGCACAACCAGGTGGAACCAGGTGATCATTGTAGCTCCAGTTCACTACATTCTTGAACTTGTCATTGATCAATATTGCACGACACCAGACACTTGAAAGCACTCAAGGACTTTGTGTATAATTGCACACTGAAAGTTGTACCTCAATTATTGCTACTGGTCACTTAAAGAATGCGATTATCTGCACCAACTGCACAACCATCATAGTATTGTACTGCACCACCGATCAGTTTATCTCTGCTCAATGACTCTGCACATTGTCGCATAGCTGTCATTTGGTGGTACTACTGCACAATGGTGCCCTTAATTACGGAAAGTCTTTTGATCCTGACTTCATTTATACTAGTGTAGCCTTTACTACCAGAGACCAATTCCTTGTGTGTTCTACATACTTGGCCAATCAAAATAAGTCTAATTATTCAAGCATTTGTCAGCAAATAAAACGAGAAGATAAAAAAAATGTGTTTAATAAATAAACAACTGTGGAAACAACAACAACAACAACAATCCCAGTGACCTCCAGTTCTCTCACAATGGATTGGCCTGCGCTCTGAATGACAGCCAGACCATTTGCTACCCGCCCACACAGCCCTCCATTCCTGCACCAGCATCCCATTCACATTCAGGGCACACAGTGTATACTGTATGGAGCAGACACCAGATTAGGTCCCATCACACACCTCATCATTCACTAATGTGCTGACTCATCCATCTTCCACTTCTCTCCCACTCGTCCTCTCGTTCCCTTCTTTTTAAATTGGATCCCAATCTTTTCTCTTCTCTTGATGCCTTTCTCTCTCTCTCCCTGCACCTCCCCCTTGGCTGCGACCTATTCTGCAGCCATCCGTCCGCAACAACTGCCGACAATGGTGACACTTTTTTGTGTGTGTCAAAAGCATCCTACGTCACATTTGCACCCGTCTGATCCAAGTGAAAGCACCACAGAGAGAGGTGACCCAAGAGGCCTGCGATCAATGGTTTTGTCTCGTCACCGAATGTGCTTTGATCACCCACTTAATGAAACTGGATCATTGGATGCGAGAAATCCACAAGCGTCTCAGCCTGAAGATGACAATGTTGTTTTCAGTATATGCAATGTTTGGGTCAGGATGAAGGCTTGCCCAGAGCGACCCGCGGCTCATCACTGGATAAACCTCCAGGTGACAGCTTTGTCTTTAGCGGGGCCAAATTATGTGAGGGGACGGAGATGTACTTAAAGTAGAGGACCATGAGTGGTGACACATCCAGGGCCAGCTGCCAAGGTAAACTCACTTATCCATCCGGGCCATCCCCTCCTATTCTACTCCAGCGACATCTTTTTGTGCACACCCAAGGGAGGAGGAGTGTATGGAACCTTTTGGGAAATACTGTACCACAAGTAATCCCCTTCAACCTTTTTTCTGTTGATGGAATTTTATATCTAACTTAATCTCTGTCGGACTGTGTTACAACATTGTCAGAAAAATAACAAACATTTCCAAATTGATAATCTAGCAATGATGTTAAATTCAGTTGTGCTCATAGGTTTTCATAACATTTGTAAAAATTTGGGGTAAAATAAGACTACCGGACCATCTCGTTATATTTAATATTGTTCATGTTTTGTTTGATGATTATGCGATTCTGAAATGCCTTACAGTTTAATTTGAATCACAGGAAAATCAAATGTGGCCTACCCGGTGGTCCAGCGTGTCTACATGCGTGGCAGGCTGATTGAACTAAATTGTCCGTAGGTGTGGGTGTGAGCATGGATGGTCGTTCGTCTTTGTGTGCCCGTGTGGGGATTAAGCAGAGCAGAAAATGGATGGATGGATGGACAGATAACATCAAATGTATTTGACCTGATCATTCATGTTTTCTTAACAGGATGGTATGCATCTCTCAAAGGTATGTAAATGTGTCCACTTTTGTGTATGTAACTTAAGGTAGCTCCCGTTACAAAAAATGCTGTCCTAAATCCCTTTTGTGGCACTCATTGAAACATTGCCAAAAGCAAACAGAAAGCATATGCAGTATATGGAGTACATGTCAGTGGGGCCTATTTCCATGCCCAGTGCAAATCGCAGTCCAACTGTGCGCATGAGTGTAGTTTTCTTTCTTTTGGTATTTTGGTCGACAGGTGCAGTTAGAAAGGGGTGTTTGCGCCAATGTGGCAGTGAACATATCCGATTGCTTCCCTGCCAATGGAAACGGCTCCTCTCATTCCCCTTAAATTAAGCGCAGGAGAGGCGCACACAGTCTGTGACATTGCGGAAGCAGAAAAATACTTGCTGGAGAACGTGTCAAAGACAGAAGTGTGCAAAGTACGTTTATGAGGAAATGCAAGCAGATCTCCACTTGAGGATCATTTAAAGCAGAGATCACCGCTGGGACTTGAGTACTTGGAAATTGCCTTCCACTGCAATTCTTCACCTCTGTGTTTGAACCCCCTGCTGCTCCCTGCATAGCTGCATTGAAAAATATGGTGTGTTGAATGTAGTCCATTTTACTTTGTCAAGTGGCTGCACACACTAAAATTGTCTGGATTTTTAAGTAGATGAATAGACTTCTTAAAAATATACTTGGATCCAGATGATTTTATTTCATTCCACCACAGCTTGAAGCATTCAATTAATTAATTTCTACAGTGATTCCGTGGGATCGATGCATGCTAATGTCATATTTATGAATGAAAAAAAGACCACCATCCACCACACAAATTCACCAAAAATGGTGCCACAGCTTCGACCTGGCTGCAATTGGTCTGAAGTCGAGTCTGCTTTCAGTCGCCAGAATGTCAGGTTGGTCGGGGGACATGTAAAGGAAAATGCTGTTGGTGCGCATGGAAGGCCCAGCATGGTGCAGGGTGGTCTGCCACATTCCCAAACATGCTAAACAAGACTTAGAGACAAGAAAATGAAGATGTGCCAGTTTTTATGCCAAGCGCATGTGCGCGGTCTATGAAAATAGGAACCTCTAGTTTGATTATTTTGTTTTACTATTATAATCAAAAATTTATTCTGATCTTTGCATTTGTTGTACTTTCTATTTATGTTGGTGTATACCTATCACTATATTTCTATGCTGATTGGATGGGAGAAAATACAAATAGAACCTTATGACGAGGAATGTGAAGTCAATTACAAGCATGCATGTTAGCAAATTGTTCTGTTCCTGGGCAAAGGGTGAGAGTCCATTCTTTATTTTGAACAAATATTTTTCTTTTATCCATTCCTGTATTTTCGATGCTATTCATCTTGTTTGAATGCACAAGGACTTGGTGCCTAGCTTGAATGGATACATACAGTACAAAGAAAAGGTACAAATAAGAAAACTATAGTCAGTCCAATTCCGTCACTGAGTGGGTACTGAGCCTTTCGGGCTGCACTGACGTCAGCCAACTGAACCGCAACCCAATCAGTGATCATATTTTCACCCAAATGATGAATTTGAATTGTGACCTGATTTTCATGCCCCCAAAGGCCCCATGATCATAATTCGCCAAATGTCCTTTTGTCACCTTTACTGTCTTGCTTCATTGAGCCAGACAAAGATGGCTGATCTTGGTGCAGCCGCAGAAAGCTGCAGATAATCAGCAATGTACGTGCCCATGATAAGCTCCAACCGGCATCAGCCAGACAACAGCAACGCGATACGCCTCAACAGTTATCGCCACAATCAGCTGCAGCGCTGGGCCAAATTAAAATCGACCCCCAACTTAAATCCACACCCTTAAATCTTCCGCTTGCCGCAGATTTTGCTGCCAATAGGAGGCCATGGCACAGTGTTGGCTAACTAGCAATTAATACGTGTGAAGTGAACATAAACATGGAATGACCGAAAAGTCTGACAAGGTCATTGTCAATGTCAGTTTATAGTTCAGGATGTGTGAAATAAAAATAAGTCCTTGGAGGCAGCAGCAGGAAAATATGTGTGAGGCTGGAAAGAACCGGTGCCGAAAGTTACGCTTTCCTCCTGCGCGTCTGACATGACTGCTAGCTTACATCCCGCTGCTGACTTGGCTGTTCTCCAGTGGAGTTTGTGTCATGCGTTTAGCTCCGCTAATGTTGCTACCCATGTAGGTTAAAGACCCCCTTGTGGTCGACAAACACACCAGCGCCGGGGGAGACGTCTCAAGGTTAAATCCATTCCTGCAGTAAAAGTTGCCGTTAACAACTCAGAGCGAACCAACACAGCGATGCATTATAAGTTTGATTTGCTCTGAGAGAATGGTGAGTTATATATCTATGGGTGAATTAATCACTTCATTCTGGCTGCTGTGCTCAGAAATCTGCAGAGCCGTCATTCCCTAAATGGGCCAAGGAATCAATTGAATGACCTACCCCTTCTAATTATATGCATTCATCACCAATCACAGCCTTGGACTTGGATGCAAAATGATGCTGCACTATAAGGCCAAAGTGACGATGAGCCTCCATCCGGTTGATTCCAAAAATCTCCGTCAGGACTGTTATCTGGGACGGGGCCCGTCCGCTGCCAGCAAGATCAAGATGAGAGAGGAAGGAAACAGTGCAGCAGACAGCAAGCATCACATAATGTACAAGTCTCAAACCCAAGGCCCGGGGGCCAGATCTGGCCCGCCACATCAGTTTATGTGGCCCACGAAAGCAAAGCAAAGATGACAACTTTGTGTTCCAAAATTTCAAATTCTCATATGTAATAAAAAAGAGAGATATTGTAAGCATTTTCTTGTTAGCAAACCCTTCACTGGCGTTACTTAAAGTTGGATAAAGCTTTATTCTTGACTTATTGATAGGGTTTCACAGTCATAACGGCCCTCCAAGGGAACGGTAACTACAATGTGGCCCGCGACAAAATTGAGTTTGACACCCCTAACATAATGGAATACAGAATAATACGACACTGTAGTTCAAGGTTATACGCCTTTTGAGATGAGCCTAACAAATCATATATGGTCAGTGCTACAGCAAAACAAGGTGGCAGAGGGCCACAGCCACGTAGCTTTGCTGAGAAATCATGATAAAATGTTTTTATCAGGCAGTCATTCAGCAGATTGATAGGACATGTTGTGGGCCAAATTTAGAAACCACACACACACACACACACACACACACACACACACACACACACACACACATTTCACGACAGTGATACCAAATCTCAAATGTAATGCTTAACTTGCGCTTTTGAGTTGCAATTTTGGATGAGAGGTAGCGATTCAACTCTTATGACAGTGGATTGCTAATGTATGGTAAAAATGGCTGGAGCCACAAGAGGCAGAAAGCATGCATGTGCCTCTCCTGGGGGAATATTGGAAACGAACCATTCTAAAGACATTGTGTTTCAAACAGGACACAATTTGAGGCATGCATGCACAACTGTCGCAGGGAGCTAGATACACATATGGTGAGACAAACAACGGTACACACAGATTTACAGCTGAACGTGGCTGAGAGAATACAGTGCACGCTCGCGTTCCCACCTATGTGCCACATTCATTTGTGACGGTGACAAAGAAAAATCATCAAAAGTAAAACTTATTGTGTGCATGTGGACATGCTGTAAACCGACGGTGATCTTTTGCAGGTGCGAATGGACTCCCCGCCTTTTCTTTGCTGCCATCGCTCTGTTGCCATGGGAGACACTTATGTAAGCCATGCCTAATCCTGTTAACTGTCACTGCGGGTGCCGAAGAGCAGGGGTGCATTACCGCGCTTTAAAAAAAAAAAGTCCCTTCTTGGTGATTTAACAGAGGGCGAAATTGTCTTGGGCTGTGCGATAAAGTGATTTTAAGCTCTCATTGGGGGAAAGGAGAACAAGAGAGGCAAAGTGGAAACTTATTGGCTGGCTGTGGAACCGCCCACAATGAATGCAGAACCGTATTTCATGTTGATTTAATTTGCAGCATGCTAAGCTAGCCTCCGCACATAAACATCAAAGCACAAAGTCTGAATGCTGCTTCTGCACAAGCAGAAAGTATGACGCTGGCTACTTCGAAGCTGATAAACAGCGAGAAGCGAGACAGATTTTTGAACACTCAAGGCAGAGACATGCATGAACAGCCATGCAGTGTCGTCCCCCTATTCTCTCCACTGCGTCGTGCTCCATTAGCTTTATTACATTCTCTTGGCTGACGGCCGTTATTGTGCAAGGTTTGATGTGAAGGTCAACATGAGATCCCACACAGACATTTTAGTCTCTGCCAACATAAACAAAACAACCATAGTTGTAACGCACAAGAACACATTTTTGTTCAACTCATCATCACTGCGCTGCAACTGCTAATCGCAGCGCACACAGGAACATTAACATAGTGGTCGCAAAGGGAGCATCATCATCAGGTTTACCTCTAGTGTCGCATTGCTTCAATGTTAACAGGCACCAGAGGAAGAGGTAAGCATTTCATGGCCCTTAATGACATATTAGCGCTGTTAACCATCTGGCATCAATGTAAGAAATACAGTTCAGTAGATCACGAAAACAAGTGCAATCCTCTGGGCTCGAGGCTGGCCATTTATGTTCATCTTACGACACTTTCTAAAACCAATGTAACTGTGTTAATGCATATGTAATGAAACTCCACAAAAGAGTGTGTGTGTGTGTGTGTGTGTGTTGTCTGACAGTGTTATTTCTTATTTAAATTCTTTATATACATCACTACACTGATTCTGGCTCTATAAAGAAACTTTTGGTAGATCGAGACACATGAAAACTACAGTCCGAGAGTGGCTGCCTTTTCCATCAGCTGCTATATTTTGTTCTCCTACTTCTTCCTTTCATAACTTTGCTGCTGTGAATTGGGAATTTCTCTATTGCGGGACTGATAAAGGGTTTCTTATCTTATCTTACTTTGCTCTTTTATGTACCCTTCACCCCCTCTCTTTCATTCTCAAAATGTAATTGTTTTATACTGCATTTTGAACCAGATTATATCATTGGTACTCCAATGTACCAAATGAATGATGTCATTTGGATTCCAAGAGGCCGTGATCGAGCCTCAGCTGACTATGGAGAATGCCCCATCCATCCATTTGCTGTTCTGCTTATTCTCATGAGAGTTGTGGTCCTGCTGTTGCCTATCCCAGCTGTCTTCGGGCAGTAGTTGGGGGACACCCTGAACTGCTGGTCAGCCAATCGCAGGGGCACACATAGACAAACATTCACACTCACAGTGACAACTATGGACAATTTCGAGTGCTCAATCAGCCTGCCATGCATGTTTTTGAATGTGGGAGGAAACCAGAGGACCAGGAGAAAACCTACACAGACACAGGGAGAACATGCAAACTCCACACAGGAAGGCAGAATTGACCCCTGTACATCTGCAATGTGAGGTGGATGTGCTAACCAGTCAACCCCCGTGTGGTATATGGGGAATAATAAGAATTGGAAGCTCCATCTGCTTCCAGTAAAAAAGATTGTACTCTTACCAGTATTATAAAAATAAGGTGTCAGTGAGAAAATGTGGAAATGTCTTCTTTTTTTTTCAGACAGGATTTTTCTGTGTTAAACAAATGAACACTTTTAATATGAACGATAAGAACTGATTACCTTGGAGAACGCTCACCAACGTTACCACAGATGAATCACCGAATCTGACAGGAAAAAATATCGGGATGCTGAAGAGAGTTAAGGACAGGGTGAAAGAGGACAACCCTGAGCAGGAGGTAATTTTCCTACACTGCATAATTCACCACGAAGCACTGTGTAAATCCGTGCTGCAGTTTGACAACATAGTGAAGCCAGTTGTGAAACTTGTCAATTTTATTCGAGCGAGGGGACTTCACCATCGTCAATTTATTCAATTCCTTGAAGAAGCCGACGCTGATCGCACGGACTTATTGTACCATTCTAATATCCGCTGGTTAAGTTGTGGAAAGTATGTCAACGTGTGTGCAAGCTCAAACGGGAGATTATTTCATTTTTAGAGCAATTTGAGAACAGTGACAAGTTTCCTGAGCTGAATTGGCTTTGTGATTTTGCTTTTACTGTGGACATACTGACACATATGAACGAACTGAATATGAAGCTCCAAGGGAAAAAACAGTTTGTACATGAAATGCAAGCAAACGTCAAAGCCTTCAAAAGCAAGCTGATTTTATTTTCAAAGCAAATGTCAGCCAAGTCATTTGCTCATTTCCCCACACTGGCTACGTTAAAGGAGACCCCACAACATGTGAAAAAACACAGAAAATCACTGAATGACCTGCATGAGGAATTCTGCCGTCGCTTTTGTGATTTTGGAAAAATTGACAGGGCACTTCAGCTGGTGTCATGTCCCTTCTCACAAGACCCGGACAGTGCCACAGGAGTTGCAGTTGAAACTGATAGATCTCCAATGTGACATGATGTTAAAGGACAAGTTCCCCTTCCTGATAACTGAATGAGTTGTATGCTACGTTAAGTGCAGCCAAATTTCCAAACATCTAGACCAGGGGTGTCCAAACTTTTTGCCAAGGGGGCCAGATTTTATGTGGTAAAATGTCGGGGGGCCGACCTTGGCTGACGTTCTTTACATTGAACAACAATATTGTTCAACAAATTTTAGTAAGCCAGTCTGTTTCACATTTCCATTTTTATTTTAATTTCAACAATCTTAAGAATTTCTTTTGGTTCATTTGAAACAGGTATATCACATGCAACTGCTTATTCACTTGACTTTTTCTTAAACAGAAGTCTCCTGAGTGCAAATTGATTGATTTGAAACATAAAATGTATCACCATGACTTTTCAATAGTCACAAAACCTTTGACTCGAACAACAGGGAAATGAACAAGCAATACACATATCCACAACTGCAAGGATCATTTGAAATATGACATATCAGTCAATATAAACACGGAGTGATGTCTTGTTAACTCATGAGTGATGTCTCGTAGAGTGCTACTGCCTTCTAGTGTCTAAATGCTATTACTCATTTAGTGAATGCTATTACTCATTTAGCCACTAGAGGGAAGCAGTACTCTATAAAACATCACTCACCAGTCTACGAGACCTCAGTCAATGCAACACGTGTTCCACTGCGCCCAACCTGCGGGCCAGACGGCACTGATTTTATGACAGGGGCCGAGGGCCGGATGAAATTCGACCGCGGGCCGGATTTGGCCCCCGGGCCGGACTTTGGACATGCCTGATCTAGACTATGGCACGGAGAATGCTGGTGTTGTTTGGCTCGACATATGTGTGTGAACAGACTTTTAGTGTGATGAACAGTAACAAAGCACCCCACAGATCTCAGATGCGTGATGAACACCTCAGATCTGTTCTGAGAATTGCGACAACACGATTCCAACCAGACTGCTCGCCATTAAAAAGTATGTTGATACTTTAATGCTTTTGTTCTGTTTATGTTTAATAAGTTCTTATATGTTAATAAATCTATCTTGTGCTGACCCGGCCCATCTATCAAATTTTAAAAGTCAATGTGGCCCCTGAGCCAAAACGTTTGCCCACCACTGGGTTAATGGGACCGGGATGATTCCAGTTGCAGCCTATCTACTTTGTACTGTATGTAAACAGCCTCATTTACATACAGTACAAAAAAAATATGCAAATAGGTGTAGTGAAGACTACCAACCCAACTTGCATACACGCTGATTTAATGCCACAGCAGCCTCCCTGCTAAGGTCAAAGGGTACACAGGCGCTCTTTAAGCTTACTGTTGGTGTCTGCTGAACATCTGGTTCCCTTGAAATACTTTGCTCCACTGCCAGGGCTGCCTGGCAAAATTTAAATCAGCGTTCATTAGAAGACAAACAGAACCAGCGGCAGTCAGCAGCCATTTTTGTGCCAGCTCAGCAGGAAGAGCGGCGGTGCAGCGAAGCCAATATAGATGCTATAATGTGAAAGCTTGCATCCGACGCGCACCGTTAACATCCTCACTTCACTCCTGCAGATGACACTGAGGCGGATGCGTCATACTTTTGTATGCTCTGCAGCATAATACAAAAACAATTCAATTCATCGGGAGGGACATACTTTCTTTTTTTTTTTTGTAATGTAAGGAATCTGTTTGTGAAGTTCATTATAGCACTTTTCACCATGATGACATGCATACTTCCAGGTGGTAAGACCTCAAGCATTGTCATATGTGAACAAACCACAACTTTGCATGGCAGGTCACAAGGGCGGAATGATTGAGAAAACTGAGTACCGGTAAATGGCATGAATGATGATTTATAACCTTACTCTCTGCACCCATCTTTCCTCCAATAAGCTATACGAACAATTTCAATCTGGCTTCCGTCCCCTCCATAGTACTGAAACTGCCCTCCTCAAAATATGCAATGACCTTCTTCTCTCTGCTGACTCCGGTTCACTCGCCATCCTCCTCCTGCTTGACCTCAGTGCAGCCTTTGACACCATCTCTCACTCCATCCTCCTCGACAGACTCTCCTCCATTGGCATCACCAGCATCCCCCTCTCCTGGTTCCGCTCCTATCTTTCTGACCGCACCCAGTTTATCCAGCTCAAACGTTTTAGATCTCACCCCTTTCCCCTCACTTCAGGTGTTCCTCAGGGTTCTGTCCTTGGCCCATTGCTATTTCTAATCTATCTTCTTCCCGTGGGTAATATCTTCAGGAAACATCACATTCATTTTCATTGCTACGCGGATGACACCCAGCTCTACATCTCTACCAAACCTAATACCGTACTTCCACCATCCTCCCTAACCAACTGCCTGCAGGAATTAAAATCTTGGTTCACCTCAAATTTCCTCAAACTGAATAGCAATAAAACTGAATTCCTCCTTATAGGCACTAAATCCAATCTAAACAAAATAAACAACTTCTCCATTCCCTTCGAAAGCTCTTCCATCTCCCCCTCCCCTCAGGTCAAGAGTCTGGGTGTCATCCTTGATAGCACCCTCTCCTTCACCTCACATATCAACCACATCACTCGTTCTGCATATTATCATCTTCGAAACATCCACCGGCTCCGCTCTTCTCTCACTCCTCAGTCCACTGCTATACTTGTACACACCCTCGTCACCTCGCGACTTGATTACTGTAATTCCCTTCTGTTTGGTCTCCCTCAAAAAACCCTCCATAAGCTTCAGCTGGTCCAAAATTCAGCCGCCCGCATTATCACACTCACGCCATACATAAACCATATTACACCTGTCCTCCAACATCTCCACTGGCTTCCCATTTTACACCGCATTCAATATAAAATCCTGCTACTCACATTCAAATCCATTCATGACCTAGCCCCTCCATACCTATCTGACCTCATCCATATTCCTACGCCTGTCCGCTCTCTTCGTTCCTCCTCCTCTGTCCTCCTCTCTGTCCCCCCTGCTCGCCTCGTCACCATGGGAAATAGAGCCTTCAGTCGCTCTGCTCCCCAGCTATGGAACTCACTCCCCGCTGACCTTCGTAATACAGCCTCATTAACACATTTCAAATCCCGCCTCAAAACACATCTGTTTCGACAAGCCTATTCACTCAGACCATAAAGCCATTGTTTTATTTATTTATTTTGTTGTATTTTTTCTTATCTTATTTGATGTAGTTTTTTAACATTGTACTCGTGATTTTAACTGCTTGTTGTAAGGTGTCCTTGAGTTTCTAGAAAGGCGCCCACAAATAAAATGTATTATTATTATTATTATTATTATTATCATAGTTTCAATGTGCGGACTGAGGTGACTTGCTTTCAAGGAAGGTGCAATGGTGTCTGTAAGTGACATTTCAACAGGTAAGTTATGAATTATGTCATCCACTGGAACAAATCCACCTTTTGGGGAGCATCTGGCAGTGCAAACACAAGTTCTTGTGAACATTTTCAATTCAGTTCAGCGATCGTCACTCCAGTTCTGCCACCCAACCCCTCTCCATATACATTATGAAAAGGTCCATTATATCAATGGTATATGCAGGCATTTGGCAGAAAATCTGTGGTTACAGTCAGAGACAAAATAACATCTTTCAAAGTGTTCTTTCATTTACAAGCCTAAAAGAAGACGCTACCACGAGAACTGTGCTGGTTCCCGGTGATGGATCAGAACACTGCAACTTCCAGAATGTGTTTCTAACTTGTGGAGCTGATTTAACCAACAGTGACATTTTATGCTTGTTCATCTTCCGCATGGGAAACCACTCAGGTTTCTGGAGTGAATCTCGAGAGCCATATTTGAAAAACGTGCGGGAACTTAGCAGATTTACCTTTACTCACAGTGACAGAGAAGGAAGAATATTTACTTGAGTACTTGCATGTTGTGAGTCATTTCCTAAAAAACTGTTTATAATGTGGATGGGACACATTGTTTCATATTGCTCAAATGTGCGGTTTTGAATTTATGACAGTCTAAATTCATAGATATGCTGAATCTGACCTGGCGAGTTACTTGTTTGTTAGGTAACCTGTTTGGTTAGATTTATTTTTCTAATATTTTTTTAAACTTTTGTGGCACTGGCACTGAATGAATGTACGGTCCATTCAGTGTGACTGATAGGGCGAAACATAGCACCTGCGGTGAAGCCTGACAAGTATACAGTACAACTCTCACCTTCTTTGTGAAGCGTGACCTGAGCAGAGGGTAAATGCTTAGACTCTCCCAGGTGGTGTTGGGGCAGCTTCATGAGTTCAGTCAAGTCCCTTGATGCTGAGAGATTAATGAAGCCACACTGGCACTGTGAGTTCTATAGGGATAACAAAACACACACACACACACACAGATTTCACATTCCATAGCGTACGTTATCGTATGACTCCGCATCATGAAAATGCCAGGGGTACATGCAGTACATGGTAGCTTGTGAAGATATTTTGTATAATACAGAAGGCATTGTAGATGCCGGATATTTCTGCAGGTGTTTTGTTCCAGTCTCCGGTCATCGACCTCTGTCAGTCACCCGAAACGGAAGAAAGTGCTTTGACCTTGTTTGCAGAAGGCATAAGTTTGTAAATTTTGCATAGCCCCGATTAGTTTGCTTACAAGGAGGATTAATAAATCAGACACATTTACATTTAAGAGCTTACAGCAGAGGATTTGTAGCCTTAAATGTGTAACCGAGGCAACACCGATTCTGACGGAGTTTTTTTCTGGCTGGGTGTAGCCCCACAAACAAGCTGCAATCAGGCCCAGAGAGGAGGACATTGAGTGACGATATGAGCTCACTTACTGTAGGCGTTGTGGTGCTGCCTCCCCGTGGACGTAAACACGTCATACAATTCTGGAACGAGTGTGGCAAAAAAGAAAGCTGTACCGGATGAAATGAAGATCCGTTGGATGCAGCAGGTGGCGAAACTGGCGATTTTGAAGCTAACATTTTGCAGTGAACGATTCCAGATAGCCTACACGACTGTCAAGTCTGATCTTTAACGTACTTCTCAGAAGCCAGAGTCGGACCGTAATTTTCAACTTTTTTGTTCATTTTAAGGGGCGGCCCGGTAGTCCAGTGGTTAGCGCGTCGGCTTCACAGTGCAGAGGTACCAGGGTTCGATTCCAGCTCCGGCCTCCCTGTGTGGAGTTTGCATGTTCTCCCCGGGCCTGCGTGGGTTTTCTCCGGGTGCTCCGGTTTCCTCCCACATTCCAAAAATATGCATGGCAGGCTGATTGAACACTCCAAATTGTCCCTAGGCGTGAGTGTGAGCGTGGATGGTTGTTTGTCTATGTGTGCCCTGCGATTGGCTGGCAACCGATTCAGGGTGTCCCCCGCCTACTGCCCGGAGACGGCTGGGATGGGCTCCAGCGCCCCCCGCGACCCAAGTGAGGATCAAGCGGTACGGAAGATGAATGAATGAATGAATGTTCATTTTAAGATGTTGGGGTGGCGGACGGGCATTGCTCTCTCCACGCTGCTCTACTAACAAAGTTTGTTGAAGATGTTCAGCACAGCGAGATACTCTTCTGGTCAAATGCGTTTGGTCAGTGCAGCAAAATATACAGGTATAGCGGTGTGAAAATGGAATACTCCCTTGAGTGCTAAAACAAATATTACAATGAAAATATATAATCATAATCAACAACAACAGCAGCAAATATTTACCACCTAATGTTACAGTCGTGAGAATAACGTCTAAAACGCGTCGCTTTACCATTGCAATGGCTGTTTGCTTGGTCTAAATTGTAGCAAAGGACCTTACAATACATAGTATTACTTCACCATTTGATATGAAGATGGTATACAATAGGTCAGTGGTTCTCAAACCTTGTTCAAGGTACAGAACCCAACCAGTTCGTATGCACATTCACAGACACCTTCATTAGTGGATACATTACAAATTCAAGACATAAGAAAAAACATTTATTAAAAACGTAAATACAATCTCAAGATATAAATATATGTTTATTTTAATTGTGCACAAAATGAACCAGTGATGGCCAAGTGGGCGTGTCATAACTAATTGACATGTTCAGTCGGGTGTGTCTTAACTTTAACCTTAACCAGAGGCTCTGTCGAACCCCTGAGACCGATTCACCGAACCCCTAGGGTCCGATTGAATCCAGGTTAAGAACCACTGCTATGGATAGAAGAAAATACACCCTGACCAAGAACAAACAGTTAAAATAAGAGTGACATAAAATTTGTATTGCACCGTGGAATTGCCAAAAGATTCTGGAGGGATTCCAGAATTCACTGATGTAAATTAAGTCCTCAATGTCCATTTTTTTCCCATGAGCTCACCACCATTCTTTCAGGTCCTCCATGGGCCACAAGTCTGTTTTCTAATAAACTGGTTTTGAAATTTTTGCCAGATCCAATGAACTGTATTTGTTCAATGAGTTGAAATGATTGCAATGGAAGGGTTGTTTACACAGAGTTGTGGTAAGACTTTTGTATGGTACGAACCTGCATCACATACATTCAGTAACATTCAAAACTCACTGCAACTAACATACACCAAGGTTGATTGCAATTTTCCAAGAATGGGTAATGATAATACCGTATAATGGTGAGCTCAGCTGCTTAAATTTTTCTGGTTAACTTATATAGAAAGCAAAATTACAAAAATATTCGAAACAGTTCCTTGTACAGTATCTTGCAGTGTAGTTCTACTGTACAGTAAATTGACTTTCTTATATCTCCTGGCCAACTTCGGGCACAGGCCACAAATAAAGCCGTTACTTTTACAATACTGGGCTCTTTTCACAACTTCCTGTATTGCTTTTCTTTTCATTATTTTTTGGATGTGAGGGAGACACCACACCCCAAAAAATAAATAAATGAATAAAGCCAACTGCTGCACTTGATTTTATTTTAGTTGAATAAAGTCTGTTACATTTCAGTCAAAATAGCCTACATAGTAAGCAAAGCAAAATTTACTTTTGTCTCCGTGAAAGGAACACCACCACAGGGTAGCATCCAAATATTTGTGAAGACACTTTGAAATGTCAGTCTGTGAAGTATTTAGGCTCCAATTCAAATGTATGGGTTTGGAGCCCATCATTACTTCACTTCCTTGCAGGTTTCAAATTAGGACAATATTGCTTTTGTGTTCTTGACAAGAACAAAGTTGTCTGCACTGACGGACCTCCGCAAACAGCATTTGCTCACGTTCTTGTACTGGTCCTCACACAGCCTGGAGATGGCCTGAAGAAAACATTGCAAGCTTGTCAGTAATGCACAACAGGGAAATGTGGCGAAGTGCTTCTGACTACTCACCTCCAACTTTTGGGCTCGCTTGTTGCTGAGCGGCTCCAGAAGGGAGCCAACCTTATTGTCATCAGCGAGTGAGCGCAAGTCAAAGTAGTATTTGGCGTAGACGCTGGACGGGACGTTAATGTTGAACTGGAGCAACTCAAGGAAGTGACGCTCCATCTCATTCCTGAAAGGTCAGAAAGGATTATCAGAGATTGTGCCAGATTATTTGGGTCAAATTTCCTTTAAAAACATGGGTTGTTCCATTAAACAATAATTATTCACAGTTTGAATATGTAAGAACAATAAAACAAACTGATATTATGTTTGACGTAACGTAATTTCATAAAGGTTTAGGGCTCTATTTTCGTGCCCAGCAAAGGACTAGCGCAAAGCACGGTCTAACTGTACACATTGGTGGAAGTGCCTTTCTTTTGGTATTTTCCACAGCCAGGCGCAAATACCAACAAACGCGTTACCCCGTTGTGGGAGTAAACACAGCCAACGAGCTTTCCGATCAATGGAAGCGGCTCCTCTCAATCCCTTCAAATTCAATGCGCAAGAGGTGCACGGTCTTTGGCATGACGAAAGCAGAAACTGACTCGCTGGAGACCATGCAGAAGCTCACAAAGTACGTTTATAAGGAACTGCATGCAGACTTCCACAGGGGATGATATAAAGTTTGCCTGGGCTATCACACGCTGTGAAGAGGGCACTTGCCACCCAACGCACATTGTATACAAAACTAGAGACCAAAGAGTCGAGCTAAGTTTGAAGAGTTTCATGAAAACAATAATGCAAATCTAAAATGCCAGAATGTTCAATGGCACCTTAACAGTACTTATCAGTTACAAGCAAGACTCACATGTCCTCCACAGTGATGTCTTTCAGGATCTGGCAGTAGTCCACATTCCATACTGCCTGGTCGTCCCAGACTTTAGAGGCCAGCAGGATGGCACCTAAAACAATGCGCTTCCAGTTGGAAGGACAGATGTCCATCTCTGCATAAGTTAGAAGCCTCTCCAAGTACACCTGTGAGAGAACCAACCTTTACCTCATTCAGAGCTAAAGATATCCTTAGGAGGGACACATCCATGCTGAAAGAAAGCATCTTATTCACCCAACAGCAATTCTTCCGCAGAATGGATCAATCTCATCAAGTCTTCTCTCAAGTAATAATGATCAATTAAGTCTGGTTTCTTAAATGAATGGACTGGTGTTCCACAAGGCAATGTACTTAGTCCTGTTCTGTTTAGTATGTACTTCAATCAGTTTGTGTGCAGCATTAGCAATGTTACATTGTATGATATTATTGGAATATTGGCATTGTTAGAATATTGGCATTGTTGGAATATTGGCATTGTTGTCATAGTAAATCTGCAGAGGAGGCAGAGAACAATTGGATTAGATTGAGATTGTATTGGATTCAACTTTATTGTCAAATGTGATAATAAAATGATGGATATAATTTTTTGGCTGAAAAAATGCTGGTTATGGTAATAAAATAGTTTGTAAGTTGTTTACCAAAGGCCAAAGAAAAAACACAAGCACTCAAAAGTAAGTATTCCCACATTTCTGTGTTATCCTCAAGGATAGCAGACCGATTAACTAACTGCGTGTTGAATCAAAATAAAACATTTGCTTCAACCTTTTGAACGACTGTCAACTTTTCTGACAATTTTTTGATGCGACAGACTAAAAACTGAAATTAAAACGTTTTTATTATCTGATTCAATGATTCATCGAGAAAATAATCGACAGATTAATCGATTATTGAAATATTATAATTATTAGCTGCAGCCCTAGATGAGAGTCATAAATGTCTTGCACCATAATTAAAGAGCTTTAAAAAAACAGCTGTCGTGAATTGATGCTATACTATGTCAATGAAATTTACATGACTTATCTTAGTCAAGGGGTTCATGCAATGTTGTGAACTCACCAGTGTCACAATGGCGCACTCGGCGGTAAGCTGTGCAGAGCTGAACAGCGTGCGTATGAAGCGGTAAATGAGCCTGTTCTCGGGGTTCACTGCAGAGTAGTCATCGGCAACTTTCTCACGCTAGGGAGGCAGCAACGGCATCCGTCAGTCATGAGCCAAAACAGGCCAGTAAAAATCGAAATGCTTTGATCTCACCGACAGTGGGTGCTTCTGCTCATCAAATATGTCCAGCGAGCGACTGGAATCTCTGCAGTGGAGGAGAGAATGTGAAATTAAATGTACACTTTGTGTGAGATATATATTTTTTGTGCATTTACAGGTTTTCACAATGTCAAATTAAGTTGACCCAGAAAGATTATCTTGGATATTAAGTCCATTCTGAAATTTCACCTGACAGCTCAATGTCACAAACTTTTTTTGAGAAGTGTAAATTCATTGAAGCTGCTATCTGAAAGATGCTGCCATTAAGACCCACACCTAATAAACAAGCTAAGCACCATTACCTGTTTTTTATGTGATAGTAAATAGCCAAGGCCACACTGAAACAGAAAATGAAGGATATCAGTTTTGAAATGTGCGTCACTGTTTGGAACGGATTCATTTATCTCTGTATATCTTTTGTAACCAAGTCTACCTGCTGTATGCCTGACAGTTAATCGAGATGCAGCACAGTTCCAACAGTTTTGGGAATCCTGATGCAGAAGTTTGCCGCTCAACTCTAGATTCTTGGAGCTAAAGTACATTTCCCATACTTGCCAGAGTGCAAAGCAAAGCTGGTGTACCATTTGATGGTGTCCTTGAGGTTGGGGTGGCTGACCGTGCTGTCATCTAGGAAGATTGTAGAGCAGGAGCTGTACTTCCTCATCAGAAGGCCAGGGGACATCTGGTGGAAATGTGAATGTTTAGCCTAAGAGTAAGAAAACTGATGTGGTTACCAGCTGATCTTAGCTTTACAGTGATACCTCCATTTCTAAATCTTCAATTAATCTGGAATACATGTCTTTAGAAAAGGGAGGACGCAAACGCACCCCAAATGATTATTCAAAGTCAACAAACATACTCTAGACCCGAGCCAATGCTGACCAGAACCTGTAGCCGTGATGTGAGCATTATGATAGGTCAGCCACTGTTCCACATTGCTGCATAATAGATATCGGTTTCACAACAGATTAGTAAAATTAATTGAGTGCAGAATATTAAGGGATTTGTCCAATCCCTCATTTGTAACCCTATTGATGGAAAATGAGCACAGGGATTTCAGCAGATAATTGTAATGAGGCTTGTGAATTTGGCACATCTATATCTCCGTTTCACATATTTTTATATGGCTTGCATTTACTTGAAGGATTTTAAGTTTTGGTGTTTTGCTGTTGTTTCAAAGCAACACACATTTACCAGTGGAAACAACGGTCATAAAAAGATTTCTTTACACATGAGTACACACGCATTATCCTAGAACTATACTGGAGAACACAAATGACGACAATAGCATTCTGTCTCTATGTTCATGATGTTTATTTTATAACTACTGGATGCTTTTCAACCCTAAACTGCCAAAGAGACTAAAAATTAGAGTTGAGCTGTGGCTACAATCTGATATATTTACCTGTACAAGTTGACTAATATGCACAGCGCTGTATTTTTACCTATATTTTATAATGCACATCAATATTTGAGCTATGAATGAATGAGAAAATTACCATTGTATGAAAGACTCACATTGTTTATGTTGTTGCTTTTCCTTTTTTCTCGCACTAAATTAAAAGGCGAGAGAAAAACATTTAGGTGACTTTCAGGTGGGTAATGACGACAGATGGTGACAGAGAAAGGCTCACCATCTGTCTGAGATTTGTTAAGGAACAGGGTTGTGGTTCTAGGGTGATCCGATGGGTTGCCCTCTTGGGCCAGCTCTAAAAGAGAGGAAGGGTTACCCAAATATATGTCTACCTAAATGTTGCTGTACTGTGCAAAGGAATGTGCTCTCCTCTCACCATCTGGGAGCTCTCTGTCACTGATGTGTTGCAGGCAGGTCCCAGTTTCCTCACTCACATCTGCGGTGATAGGACAGTCCTCAAGGTCCAGCTCTCTCCTGAGACGCTTGGGACTCTCTCTTGGAGAGATGCAGCAGGACACCGACCCGCCCATTGCTTAATTTTCCATGCAACTGACTAGAAATATGGGCTGCATCATCTAAGTCAATTTCTTCATTCAAGAGGCCTCAGCTATTATCCTTTTAAGTTAGGGTAGGTTTAAGTATGTAAAGCCGGCGTGCAATCCTCCTGAACGAAATGTGTCTTAGTTTCTGAGAACAAGGATGTTGACTCAGAGTGTTTGACAAATATGCAAACAAACCAGACATGTCGTGAAAAGCTGACATGTTCAGGGCGTGTGCGTACCAATGTAAGCACGGTTGCATTCTTGGATCCCTTCAAACATGGGTGGGAAATCTTTAATCGTGTAAAACATATTCGTATCCGGTCATTTTACGAAACAGAGATTCGAAATCCAAAATCAGGGCTTTCTCATCGGAAGGCTTCCGCATCCCATTCCAATCCACGACTTCACTACATACTACGATGACTCGGCCTTAATTAAGAGTCGGTGTAGTGTAGATGCATCGAAAAGAACTTACACTTAGGTGAAATCCAACAAATAAGTGCAGTATATATTTTTTCAAACAATATCCGACGTTCTGTACATACTGCGAGACCAGACCGCTGTTGTCCAAGAGCACTTCCGAACGTCATATCCCGGTGATTCTTTTTCAAAATAAAGAGCATTCATGATTTTAGTGAAAATAATTGAATTGAATTGTGCTGTATTATATACAATGTAAATTGGTACAATATCTGTTAATGTATTAGGTATTTTCATCTACATTTCCTCGGTTTTATCATCGGACAAGAATTTGGTTTCCAAAGACAATAACGATCGACAATGGAAAATATCACAATGTAATTTTGTGCTAATTAAGGCAGTGAGTATGATTCAAACAAGTATTGATTTCTAAATTGATGAGAGGCGACAATGGGCGTGATTTTTATGAATAAATGTGATCATATAGTTTAGTTTTACAAATGTGTGAGTGAATACAGAAACGTATCCCGTAATCTAGTGTCACCAGATGAGGGCAGTAGCATTGCAAGAGGAGCGATGATTTACCTTCAGCGGAAGTGGAAAATGTGGAAGCGAAGAGAGAAAATTGTTTGTTGTTTATAGTGGAGCGTTAAATGGTTCGATTGCGTTATGGCTCTGGTTCCGTATGTAGAAAATGTGGTACCTGCCCTTTCCAAACTTCAGAATTCATCGGCGCGTTTTCATTTTGCCAGCCATGAAATCGTCATAGCTCAGGATTGGAGGACGCTTGGTGTGGCAGCGGTTGTGTGGGACGCGGTCGGTAAACTTAAGCATTGAGCAGAATTGCCCTTCAACAATGTGCATGAATTGACGATGACACGTGTTTGCAGGCTGTTGTCTTGTGTATGTACTTGGAGCTGGGCCATGTCGATCTCAAGGGGAAGGTGTCCATTGAGCTGGGGGCGGGCACTGGATTGGTGGGCATCGTTGCAGCCCTACTGGGTAACTTTAACTGATGGTGTTACTGGTGATGCCTTTGCAGTTTTAACACTTAAAAATCGAATGTGACTTTGTTGACTTCTAAGGTGCCAAAGTGACCATCACTGATAGGAGGTGTGCTCTGGACTTCCTTTCTAACAATGTGAAATACAACCTGCCCTCTGACCTCTGGGAATCTGTGGCGGTTTCTGAGCTGTCATGGGGCGAGGGACTTGACCACTTCCCAGCTGGAGGCTTTGATCTAGTCTTGGGAGCAGACATCGTTTACCTGGAGGACACATTTGTGCCACTGATACAGACACTTCAGCACTTGTGTGCGGATGCCACCGTGGTGCTACTGGCATGCAGGATACGCTATGAACGAGATACCAATTTTTTGACAATGTTGAGGGAGCAGTTTACTGTCGAGGAGATTTACTATGACAAAAATAGGGACATCCATATTTACAAAGCTGGGAAACAACTGCCCAGGAGGGATTTGTGATTTCTTTCTAAAGACACCCCATTTAAATAAATGTATTGTTTGGAAATCCAAGCTTCTCAGAAACACTTTTACTACCAAAATGTAACAGCTCTAACAATGTATTTTACAAGTTGGTGCGGACATTAAGAAAATAAACGAAAAGCCACGTGAAATATAACAAAGTCTTATTATACACCATACCTAAAAAGAAAATAAGATAGCCCATCATGATCAAGATTTCTTTGGGTTGGGTGCACTTTACAATCCCTTTCCAGAATATTTGACCAACAGTCAAATGCGATGTGCAACACACTTGATCAAATTGATGACATGATCTTTAAGAAGCAAAAATGACATCCCAAACATTTTGTGGACAATTACTGTTTACATTGATGCAGGGCATCATGCTTGAAATGTTGAATACAAGGTCTCAAAAAATATATGCTTCAAATCCAAACCATTTATTACCAGTTTTCCCCCTCTAAGTAGGCCAGATGATTAACCAGCACATTTTCAAAAAGAACATGTAATGTGTGCTTAATTCTGTGTGTGAGAAGAGGTAATAATTGTGGAAGAACAGCTCATGGTGGCTGCTGCTTCTTCTTCTTGACAGTCGGCATTCACATAATGCACTGAGCAAAGGAAATTTCCTGGCCAAGAAGAACATTGCTTCGTTGGATATAATTTCCCTATGCACCCAACTTAACACATTCTGATTTTATTCCTCTCTCCCAAGCGCAAAGGTTCACAAAGGAGGTCTGTTTTTTACAAGACGCGTGACACTCAAGATGGCTGTGATAACAAAGCTGCAGAGGGTCCTGGAAAAATCCTTCCAGGCATGCATGAAGGCAGTGCAGAGAAGGCCAGGAAAGTGTGTACTTGACTGAATGGCTTCAACGGAGGAAACTTGTCATTTGGATTTGAAACAACATTTGGAACACCAGGGCTAAGACTTTTTAGACAGATCTTGAAGATCTGGATTGTTTCAGCAAGGAAAAGTGCATATTGTACACAACCTCATCTTACTAATTTGAAGTTCTCAAATTTCTTTATAACACAGAGAAGTTAAAACACATCATCACAGGCTGTCTGTGATGATGTATCTATTGCATAAGCTGTAAGCAGGGCTCATTATTTTTGTTTTTTTATTTTAAGAAAATAATGTCAGAAATAATTTGAATAAAAGCCACAATACAAAAATCATTTGATACTACTTGGATCACACACACACACCTTGTGTCAATTATTCATTCTCTACATTCCCCCCCACCCCATCTCTTCCTATTCAAGGTCTAAAAAAAGACCATGTTTATTGCAAACACACATGTGGAACTCCTGTTTGTCTTTAAAAAAAGTGCAGATCCATAGATTACAACAACCCAAAAACAAAAAAAATGACCCTGCATTAATAAGGTTAGAGACAAAATGCCAATAAAAAATAAAAAATGGAAAATTCGAGATCGCTAGTGTTTTGTGCTGCATAAAACACTAAAATCCAAACGCTGAGCATTTTTGTTCACGTAGCAAAGCAAAGTGTGCCAACAAAGAGGGCGATCCCCCAGAAGGAGATCAGAAGAACAGCTAAAATGAAATCCACAATGCAAATTCAGGTACACCTTCGAACCACTATGAAACCACACAGTTTGTTAATGATGTGAGGTATCCAAGTGAGGCACCGCCGGGAAGCTTGGGGGGTTACTGTTCCATCATTCGTGCCAATGCCATCTTGCAGCTCCATCTCCCGTTCAAGACTCAGTGACAGAATCTATTCCTTTGGTCACTTCATTTATGGGCGCCCCTCCCAGGACAAATCCACCATGACGATATCAAGGAAACAGACTGCTAACTTAGTACTGCCAGTTAACTTTGCCTACTGGGCCACATAATTTTCTTGCTATTTTGTGTGTGTGTGTGTGTGTGTTTTTTTTTTTAAAGAAAGCAAAACAATTAGAAAAGGTAGAGTGGCATCCATATGCATGGCTCTTTGCTGAGTCTCTGTACATGGGCGGGCCCACGCCGGCCGAATAATGATGAGCCTACTCAGATTTATGGCAGTACAAGTCTTTGAGGGCTTTAAGTTCCTCAATGAGGGTTTTGTTCTGGTTCTCCAGCACGGCGACCCGATTCTCCAAACACTTAACATACTCCTTTTTCTTCCTGCGACACTCACGGGCAGCCTCCCTGAATGAGAGGACCAACGGTCTTGAAAACTGTCTCAGATTGTGAGATTGTTGTCGTGCAGGATTCTCAGCAACATACCTGTTTTTCATAAGGCGCACCTCTCTTTTGCGCGTGACTTCCTCTGTTCCCGTCCCTGTACCTAATGCGGGCGAGGTCGCCATGACACTGGATGGGGTTGTGCGGATCTGATAGGCTTGAACATCTCCCGATGCGGCTGAAGGGTTGGAGGTAAATGGTAACAAAGAGAAGTGCCAGAGGAACCTTGTTTGCCATCTATTCTCACCTTGTACAACCACCTGGTTGCTGGGCAACAGGATCTGCTGACCATCACTGGTCTGGGCGTATTGCAGGATGGTGGCACCTGGTTGGCCTGTGGCGGCATTGGCCATAGTGAGTGCTTGCAGGCCCTGAATGCCATCTGTCCCATTATTGGCCAACTGGATGGCCCCTCCCTGTGTGATGGCGACTGCAGAGGGGAGATAATTGTGACACGTCGCCCTTAACATTTCTTCAAAACCCACATCTGCAGGCTGGCAGTGGACAATGAACATACTGTATTGGCCGCTGCTTGTTTGGTAAATGGGTGTGGGCATGGTGACGGTGGTGATGGCCGGGGCAGAGTCGTCTTCTGACTTTTCTTCCTCAATGCAAGGAACTGCTGGAGCGTCTGAAGATAAGTCGTTTAGGATTTTCCTGAAAAGAAAAACAGACATATGTTACTGCCACATTCCTCCCCTGACCCCCAATATTGAGATTTAATATGTACCGGTAAGTATTTGTTCAAGGTGCTCTTCTCAATTATTTTTAAACAAACAAGGAATAATTTATTCTGTATTACAATCAACTTAGTGTGTTTTGGGTTTATAAATTAGGTTTATGATAAAATAAAGGTAAAGGAATCTTTTTTTTTCTGATCCGTCCATCCTCACAAGGGTCGCGGGGTGTGCTGGAGCCTATCCCAGGTTTCTTCGGGCAATAGGCGGGGGACACCCTGAGCTGGTTGCCAGCCAATCGCAGGGCACACAGAGACAAACAAACCATTGGGACAATTTAGAGAGTTCAATTCTTCTGACATGCATGTTTTTGGAACGTAGGAGGAAACCAAAGTACCCCGGAGAAAACCCGTGCAGGCACGGAAAGAACAAGCAAAGTCCACACAGGAAGGCCGTAGCTGCAATCGAACCCTGCACCTCTGCACTGTGAAGCCGACGCGCTAACCACTCGACCACCGGGAGGTAAAGGAACCACCTAGTAATATGAAAGAGTTCATTTATCTACTTCAATTAGTCAATTTTCTAAACAATTGACTTGGAGTCTTTATCTACACCACCTTCACAAAATTCTAGCAAACAAGTACCGTATGCTGAAAACAGAATTCATTAAATTAGATTACAACAATAATCCAAACAAAACTGCGACTTTATCTGTCTCTTCAACCTTCATGAAAAAAATAGATATTTTGTGGACTTCACTTCTTCACCAGTGATCATATTTAGACAAGATATAAATAGATAATGAAAATATACATATATCTATTTAAAATAATGCCTACCTACCAGGGTATTAAGGTTTTGGAATTTTTATTACAGATACAGGTCACTTTGATGGTGTCTTGAGCTGTGTTTTTTTTTAAAAATGGAGTTACAGTAGTTTTAATTTGTTTTTTTTGTTTGTTTTTTTAATTGTTGTTTTAGTGCCACCAAGAATAGGAAAAAATAATGGATTAATTGTGCACGTTCAAAAAAACACCATGGTTAAGTATTGTGTATTATAAATAAAAAACCCCAAAATATCCATCGATCCACAAATCAAATACAGGTCCCATATAACAGTCTAAAGATACTGAATTTCAAAGTGCAGTGTGGAATACAACTTCAAAAGTTAGTCTTTTTTGCTCAATTATCAGCTTCTGAAGTATATTTGAATTCCTGTTGAGAAATACTAAACCTGGTTGTACAGCGTAGTGCACTATTTTTTATATACGGCAGATATTTTTGTCAGATGTGAACCAAAAACAGGAAAGCACTTCTTACCTTGCAGTGCATATGAGTATGGCAAAAATCAGTGGAGCCCGTCTTGAAGCCAAGTCAAACATAAAACACATCAGCGGGGAGTGACATTACCTGAAGACGATTTTTTTCTTTCCTGGCTACTGCGACTACAGGACTATGACTCCCATATGACTGCTTGAACGTTCTCTTTCCAGCTAATAGCGAAATAAATACGTTTAAAATCAACCCCAAAGGATCATGTATTAAATGAATTGCCAAAGATGAAAATGAAGGACATTTTCGCTGTAATCATAGTATGTGCGTAGTACATTATGTCGTACATAGTACGATTTGTAAACGTAAAATGTAGTTTAAGTTAGTTTTTGTTTAAATGCATTTTACTTTTAATTATTTTTTTAACGAAAATGTTAACAAAATAGAAGGGTTAGCAAGGTTCTTGGAAAAATAACAAGAAACATCACACCTGTACGAAGGTCTTCTGGACAGGATCTCTCTCCTCTTCTGAGAATCTGTGACACTGTCAACAGACTCCTGAGAGTCCTCACTCTCGGCAACTGTTGAAATCTTTGCAGGAACACAACAAATTCTCCTTACATTTCAACTGTTTATTGTGTTTCGGTGAGATAAGCACCGTATTGCGTGCAGACCTGAACTGCTTGGACCTGAGGGGGCTGGATAACAGAGGGCTGGGCCGCTTGGATCACCCCGTGCACTTGGACGGTTTGGCCGTTGGGCAGCTGCACCAAGGCCACTGTGGGACTGCTGGATGACACCTGGCTCGACGCTATGGAGGCCTACGACCAGGACAAACCACCCAGTGAGACACTTTATGCTCAATAGCAGATTAGACATTTTCAAGTATAGGTTGTGATATGATGACATTACCTGGGACAGGCCAATCTCGGACTCTTGTTTCACACCCGTTTCACCACTTTGCTGTGTATCGGCACAGGCTTCCATTGTCATTTAAAATCTGCACAGTGAAAGAAAAATCTTTGAATATTTGTGCATTAGCATTAAATCAAAGTGTTAATGTGCATAGCTGACATTCAGCTGAGATGCTTTACCTCAGCAACTTCTAAGAAAAGGGTCGCTAATGTAGTGATGATCTCATGAGTAGCCCGCGGACCTGTTCTAATATAGTTTACCATTGAGGAGGCATTGTGATTTTTGGAATATTGTAAATGTGATCATTTTAAAGTGTAAGCAGAGATTTATAAAAGAAAAAAAAGTGGTGCACAGGGATATTTATCTGTTTCTTAAAGGGCAAGTCAAGTCAAACATGTCCTATCCGCCCCCACTATTCGAAACATGGCATTTTCTGATTAATACTGTTTTCGTGTAATATGAATTAAGCAGCAACATGCACCTGTATTTATCTCCACGAACGCAATATTAATCAGAATGTGATGTTAAGACTGGGGAGGGGCACACGGAACAAATTGCAAAGACGATTTTTTTTGTTGACTTCCCCTATAATGACTGTGAGAAATCATTAAAATGATCAGTGTTTTCACTTAAATGTTAAATCATTAATTTGTAACAATAACGCCATGAAAAGGTATTTGAGCACATTTGGTATTACAGAAGCGTTTTATCAAACTGATAGCTCTTAGCGTGAATTAGTTCTAAAAAAAAAGGAGCTCTTAGTTTGAAACAGGTTGGTGACCCCTTTTGAAAGGGAGGGTGTGGCTTTCTTAACACGTTTGATCAAAGTAAAAAGCGCAAAAATTAAACAGTCGTCGTGAGCCGGACAAGCACTTCAATCGTTGTTTTGATTGATCTAATTTCTTGCCTGGTTTAGTTCTACGCAGAAAAGCTGCAAGTAGCTTGTCGCTGGCCACCGTGACCAACATTGCTTGGTTAGCATGCTAACAAGCTAATAGGAATGTTTACACTTTAATTCCGCCTTAAAGAAGAGAGTTTAGTTTCCTCCGCATTCCTCCTATGAGTCGGTCGTGCTCTGATTAAACTGCGTCTCGGTTGATTCATCAAATGTGCTTTAATGTCATTTCGACTGCAAGTTGCAGCCAATAAGGATTTGCGAGGGAAAATTTTATAACTGTACCACAGTTTATTTGCTTCGTGTTTATTTCAAACAATGTATTTGCTAAAATGTATCAAACTGCTTCTGTGACTTAGTCCAGCGGCGTTAGGAATTTTGTCTCTTCTTTTTTTTAATGTAACCCAGTGTCCATCTAAATCTGATTTTTTTCCGAACATTGCAGCCACTGACTCATTTTAGTGAGCCTCTGCAACGCCGCCGCCATGATTTCTTTGTTGGCGTTGTGCGGCTACAACCCGCAAATAAACGTTGCGGGCAGCCATCTAACTGTCTAGCAAAGATCGGATGCGTATCCTCTTACCAACACAGACTCGCTTCGTCACTCCCGGGTCTACGGAGCTCCACTTTTATTCAGACCGACACGTAAGAGAACGCGTCAGGCTACACCTCCGTCGCGTCACCGAGAACAACAACACCGAGAGGAGGACGAGGGCTACGACGACAGTGAGAATCGGCAAGGAACAAGCGGATGTCCGGAAAGGGCCGAAGAATGCCGAGTAGCCGAGAACCCGCGAGTATGGCCGAAATTTTCTTCCTCTTCTATTAAAGATGTTGGCATTCTAGCATTTGTTTGCGGCAGCGTCACCCGTGGTTCCGACACGCGTCTTGTAAACACTTTTTTTAATCCTATCTTGAAACCCTAACCCATGTTAAAAAGCCAACTATGACAAAATGTATAGGGGCAGCCTGTGTGAGCTTCCCTAAAGCGATGGCCCGAAATCCCAGCCGGTTGCCCTTTCCACAAACAGTATTCCGTGCTGTAGATGAACCCCGTGCCCCTGTGACAAATGTCCGGGGCCACATCACATCTCTTTCCCTCCTTAAAAAGTATATTACAGTAAATGAATTTGTAAACCAACATCGTTGAAGTCGTAAGACTACTTAAAGGATTATTTTTTTAACTGGACCAAATGGTTCAAACAAAATGTATTGCTCATAAAGGTTAAGTAAAAATGGCAGCGACGTTTGAAAACAGTTTCTATGCAAATACATAGGGACTGAAGAACAACATTTTAAACTTGAACCTTATATAGTTTTATTCTTTTGGAAACCACTAGAGGGAGCCCGTGTACCACGTGTGGTACCAGACTATAAGTACTACAATTACCACTCGACAGAGTTTCCAGTTGTGTTCTTGTTAAATAACAATTTTGTCTGTTACTGACTTTTACTCCTTCGTAAGCAGCCATAGAAGGGGACATTCCTACATGTAGCAGTCTGTATGGCAGCGCCGGATATGTTGGCTCATGTAAGTTGAGCCAGCCATATATTTAGAATACATATTCGATTCCATTCAGATGTCAAAGGACACCACTTGCTTCTGCTAATGGGATGTTATTTTATTGCCATTTAATGTAGTTACTGACCACATTTAAAAAAATGTCCATTCAGGTTTAACAGAAACAGGTCAAATTTATTTACTCCAGCACATTCCTTTTTGTCCATATTTGGCCAGAGGAAAAAAAAGGAAATAATGACAAATGTACACAATTATATCATGTAATTTTATGTTCTGTTGGGCATGGAAACAGTGAAGTCGTATTTAGCGACAGCAATCTGCAATTGAAGGTTCCGGGATGAGTGCTACAGAAAAACGATAGGCATGTAATAATAAAATAAAAGCTATTTAAGAAATGTCGCTGCAAACTGCCAAGGGGAATGTTGTATCTTGGAAGGATTGTGCTGTATACACTTTTTTTTTAATGTTACAATGCACTGAAATGTTAACTTTTTCCAAGGCAAAGTACTATCATGACAACTGCACACATCGTTGCCATGTCATTTACGAAGTTCTGTTTCAACCAAATAGTTCATAACAACAAACATTCTTCAGGTTTTTACATGATTGCAAAACTTTTGAATGACAAAAATAATTTGAAAATGCTGTATTGAAATTAAAGCCATAAATGTCAGTTATTTGGGTGGCAGCAATATGTACACAGAAGGAATTTCTATCCTAAGAGTATAAAGGAGACTATTAATTGGATGACTTTTCTCTTTGGATAATTAAAAGCTGGAATAAGTGTTGTTAACAATGTTGACATGGGGGTTGCATCCAGCACGCTGGCTGACAAGGAATTCCAAATGAACAGCAAACATGTTGTTCTCGTTCTTGCAAATTTCCCCATTTCCCATAGTTGTCAAGCCCCCGTGAGCACTCGTTTGCAGCAATGTGTCTTGTCATCCACATGATGGTATCAGAATTCTTTCCATTTCTTTCTCCGTCCTGGTCAGCAGTCACCTGCCTTCTGTTTTTGCAACTATCACATTTCTCTCGCCTGAGCTGGACTGGTTGAAACAGGTGAGACGAGTGACTATATTCTTTGCTTTCTAATGGACGGTCCAGTGGATTTCAGCCATGTGGTGCTTATTATGTACTATTTACAGCTCTTGCATTTGCAATACACTTGCCTCTCCCTGGTCATCAACCCAGGCCATAAAATGTTCTCATTATCTCTGTCATTCGGCATGTGGGGGATGCCGCAGCAAAGTGGGTTCTAAGCTATGGCAGCTGGTCAAAATCCTGCGGGGAAAATGAGACTTCAAAGCAATTTATGACCATCATCTCTATGTGCGAGGTCAACACAGCAGCTCTTCAAGCCACACCTACAGATGTGAAACATACCTAGCGAGTGATTGAATATCCCAGCGGTGCAAACACTTCTGACCTAAACACCGTCCTTTGCAATAAAACCTGCATAGCAGGATACGGCATTGACAAGGATTTCGAGTTTTCTACTTTTCCATTCAAAGTGAGACACAAAGTACGTGTCATAAATATTTGTCACACAGCTGCCTTTACATCTGTTGCCGTATGTGGCTGACTTGATTAGACATTGATTTCCCTTAATCAAGACCACCAGCTCTGTTAGCTGCGGCATCCCAGGTTAGTCTGCATTCCTTCCTTAAATTGCCGCTGCAATTTGGTCAATATATAGTACCGGCACTCTTGCGCTTCATGTTCTTTTTCTCATTCTTCCTATATTGGTTTTTGGCGGTTGGCAAACAAAGAACCGGCATGGAGTGTGGATCCTGATTTCAAGATTTTTCTCATCTTGGAAGAAACCAAAGAGGAAACAGTGGTGGCACATTAGTAAGCAATTCACAAGAAACCTGTGGACCAGAGTATTTTCCATCCGTCAATCCCTTTTCTGCATCGCTTATTCCCACCACGCAGGGTTGCAGGTGGAACCTACCTAAGCTGTCTTTGGGCAAGAGGCAGGATGAACCCTTAACTGGTCGCCACCCAATCAGAGTTGCACAAGTTTCTTTTCTGAAAGTCTGGCACAAATTCATGTTTTTATTCCTGTCTGTCCTTGAGACTCAATATTTGACAAAATCACAATGTCCATTAATTATTAATCTCTTCATGACATTTTCTCTATCACCGTGGTCACTATGCCTTGTGATTAAATTAGATTCCTCTTGCTGATGCGGCAAGAGAAAATCTGATTTTCAAGGCTACCAGAGTGCTGCAGCAGGCTGTAAATAACGGCCCAAACAGCCTAGGAAATGATGTCAAAGACGCCCCCAAAAATGGTGTAGGAGGAGGATGGGAGTATAATCTTACACATGTAGCGACCTGACTCCAATCCATAGCCCCCTTCCCCTTTAAATTCAGCTGTCAAATCTCTTGGTTTAAAACAAGCTCCTGAAACCCTATCGACAGCATGCCCCTCTGACACGTTGTATCCCTTAGACCAGGGGTGGGCAAACTACGGCCCGCGGCCCGGATCCGGCCCATTGGTCTTTTTAATCCGTCCCGCTGAAGATTGGTGCACAATTAAGGTTTGATTGCATTCATTTCGTTTGGACTTGTAATGACAGGTATTTCAACACCAGGTGGCACGGTTACTTCAAGGAAAGAATCAAATATACAAGACGTTGATAAACAAGGAAGCGATTCTTCGTCCGAATCTGGCAATTTCCATGCTCAGAGTGAATTGCTTGTAGCTCGAGTAAATGAACATTCCCTAGAATGGTTTGATTATTATCATGTTAAAAACTTTCCGCAAACTGGACCGCTAATAAGAGTTGGAGAGCAGTCAAATATGTAGAGCGTGAACAACAGGGGGCTCAGTACACATCCTTGAGAACCGGTGCTGAGTGTGATGGTGGAGGAGAATGTTACATTGTTACTGGCATACAAGACATTGTGCTATCTTCTTTATTTTCTATTTCTATTTCTAACTTTTGGCCAACATAATTGCCCACCCCTGCCTTAGACCCACTTGCGGTTTCACCCATTTTCTCCTTGTGTTTTTAATAACATGTTCCTATTGCAATAATGACTCCCATTCACTTAGCGGGCCGTTGCCAATGCCTTCTCTCAACTCTATTGAGTGTATTAAGAACATGTCGGATAATACATAATGTCAACATTTAAAACATTCTTAAATCTTGTACCGTGGAAAATATACCGGCTTCCCAGGGGCATCGCTAGGTTTTATAGATAGTGGGGGCTTATCCGCCAAGAGATGGCAGGATGTGAACAAATTTATCCTGTGAGCACATTTCACAAGCAGCTAATGAAGACTGATAATACTGTGAAAGGTATCAAGTCAACAGATTAGAGCTGCAGTGTTATTTCAGTCTGTTTTTAATACAATATACAAACACAATAAATATGTTAGTAGCTTTAATGCCGCCTCCAAAAAAGAAAATATACATTGTTACAGTGTCTGCAAAACTGCAAAAAGAAAAGTGCCACTGTTGTCACAAAGTCAAGCCCGTCATTAAAAATGTAGAGAAACATTTACCTTCTAAGAGAGAACACGTCATCAAAATAATATTAACAGCTGCATACTGCAGCTACTGGGTGGAAGAGAATGCCATTGGTTTTTAAGGTTGACAAATCGTCTGAGGACGTCGTCGTGACTGCGTGCATAGAGGTTAATCTAGGCTAACTTTGGCTCATATCACAATAACTGCTTGTGAAGTCATAGAGATTGCATTTCGGCTGAAATGTGGCGAAATGGTTGAAGACCAATCTTACTGACTGAAGTTTAAATTCAATGAAAATAGTCATGTTAAAGTGGGAGTCTTGAAAATATCTGCTACAGGCTAATGCGGTTTTATCTCTTGGCTCTCTCCACTTCCTAATAATTACTTTCCAAAATAAAGTTTCACATAATACAAGTCTTATGTGATGCATCTTAGCTGGAATGTTTCATATTTTATATCCATATTGAGTTACATGTGACCTAGACTGTCTGCATCACAAATTACTTTTTTCTGTGTAATCATTTAGACCAGGGTTCACCAAGGTGATGCCCACGGGCACCAGGTATCCTTCAAGGACCACATGTGTGGGCATGTCCTAAAAAAGGCCGCTTATCCTCAGGAGGGTCGCCGACTTGCCGGAGCCTATCTCAGCTGTCTTCGGACAGTAGGCAGCGGATACTCTGAACTGGGTGCCAGTCAATCACAGAAAAAAACAGAATTAGGTATATAGTTATTTACAATCATTTATGGTTTTCTGGCCACTTTACACTGAATATTTTTGATTAAAAAAAACAAACGCAAAAAACGCAAAAAAACCAAATGCTTAAATAAAATTACTTAGTGGGCAGGCTTAAGAACATTTTGGGCAATGCTTCAGCCTCACTAAAATAGGGCTAACGACGGCACTGCCTGCCCCTCAATTGTGGTATTGAGATGGGTTTAGACTCTAGAGCAGGGGTGCCCAAACGTTTTGGACCGAAGATCTACTTTTCGATCAACTAACCTCCCGGGATCTACCCCTACCGGCGCGCAGACTTTCAGCCTGTTAACTATCATAGCTCACACGTACCATTTTAAAGTGCTTCCCTGGGCCCTCCTAGATTCCTATTCTTTGCCCGTGCCCTCGGTGAACTGTACACGAACCAAACTCTGAATGAGAATAATGACGATAAAAGATAAAGAAAAAAGATAAAAGCGCGCAACAGCTCTGATCACAAGCTGCAATTGCAGTCTGCTGAGCGCTAACAAATTCCGGTGACGTAATCACGCACCACCGTAAATTCAAGATTTACCTGCTTTATTTTATTTTTAAAATATTTTTTGTGCGAAAATGAGACTGATAGGATGATTATGGTGAAGTGTACATTAAAACAAAAACTATATATTACATGTACAAAGACACACAAATTATTGTTTTATTTTTTTCTCCTCGACACTCTTCAGATCTACTTGGGACCTGTATTAGCTCTACCGGTAGATCAGGATCGACGTAACGGGCACCCCTGCTCTAGAGTGTGGCTAAGGTGGAGATTTGACTCGTTTTAATAACACTGACTTTATACGCATGCTTTTTAATCACATATTGGATTATCAGTTTCACATACGAACACCTGGTTGGGGTTGCCATGGCTACAAGGCCCCATAGACACAGGTTCTCTCACACACATACACACACGCACCTCCAGACATACGCACAGTATATATGTATGAAGAAGGTTCTCAAATCTCAAGACAGTTTGTTGTAATGTCTCAAAGGCGTGAGACTTGAGCTGCTGCCACCATGCAGCAAAGACCACCCAACAGGACGAGACTGTGCTGACCTGAACCTCTTGTTAATCTATGCTAGAGGCACCGTGGTTTATTTGACTATTTCAATCAATCCGTCAAGGTGTGATGTCCTCCCACTTCTGCCTTTTTCAGTATTTCTGATCAAATTACTTCAAAATGGCGGGACGGCGGTCAACTGGTTAGCATGCGGCGTTACAGTGCAAAGGTGCAGGGTTCGATTGTGTGGACTTTGCATGTTCTCCCCGTGCCTCCGTGGGTTTTCACCCACATTCCAAAAATATGCATGGCAGGCTAACGGACCACTGTGCGTGTGTGCGCGTGTGTGTGTGCGTGTGTGTGCGTGTGTGCGTGTGTGTGCGTGTGTGCGTGTGTGTGCGTGTGTGTGTGCGTGTGTGTGTGCGTGCGTGCGTGCGTGTGTGCATGCGTGTGTGTGTGTGTGCGTGTGTGTGTGTGCGTGTGTGTGTGTGCGTGTGTGTGTGTGTGTGTGTGTGTGTGTGCATGTGTGTGCGCATTTCACAGTGATGCTGCAGTCACGTTTTTTGTACGTGTTGTCTTGGTGTATGACCACAACCATTTTGATGTGACTTTACCATCCATCCTCACTCATCCCACACCTCCTCTTGTGGTTCAAAGGTTGCCATGGTTACCAGCATCCCAACACAAACCTCTTCTACCCTGAGGCTACAGGAGTGAGCAGGCTTGTCAGGCAGGGAGAATATGCTGACCTTTGACTCGCCAAGGTCTTCCGCATGCAGGGGAGCGGGGTTAAAGCAACAGAACTACCTTGCATTGTAAATGCAGCCAGGTGACCTTCTAATATCCATAATGGGGCCTGTTGAGAGAGGTTGCCACATTCTAATCCTTGGTTCTTGCATGTTTCTCAGATAAAGCATCTATTGTGTCCGCTTTTTGCGTCTGTCACCACCACTTTCTCCAGAACCCATTGGACTGAAATAAAGGTGCATACTTCATGTACATACAAGAAAGACTGTCTCAGATGTTAACTGCTCTGATTTCTAAAGTGCCATTGCAGTACTTTGACAGTGTCTTTCACCAAAATCACAATTTGATATTCAGTAGTTTATTTTTGTAGCACTGATTGCTTTTAAGTAAACAATTTATTGATATTAATGGGATCACTTCAAAATCATTACGGGTATTTTTCCACAAATACAAGCAATATTTTTTTTCTATAGCTACATATTTAAAAAGACAGTCATTCACTTAAAGCGCAGTCCTCCTTCTTGTCTCTTCTCGAGATGATAGAAAATAATTGAAAAACAAACTGCCTCCCACGCCCTCTTCACCTGCAGTGCTGGCGCCCTCCATCTGCTGCAGTACGTTGCTTTTCTTTAAAGGGCGTATATTTGAAGACTTTGTGTCACTAATCCATGGGGTTAGGTGAGCAACACTTGCCAGATGCTATTTGCTATAGTAGGTGCAGAGGGTAATTTTTGCTACCACGGGTAACATACATACACAGTAATGTTACGCCATACCACCTAATGATTTCATTAAGAGTGAGGGAAAAAACAGGGCAATAGTGATGCACTCTTACTGAGCAGGAGGTGGGATTGAAACAGAAACCAAAGCTTCAGAAGAATTTTTTTTGAATGCATGCTGTAGATGTAACAACATTTTTTTTCTTCGCAGCATGTACACATTCAGGCAGGAGACATGTGTTTGCATGTCTGCATTTGCGACACTTAGGAGAAGATGGGTTATTTACTGCTCGGCTCAGGCGACCTGTCCGTCCTCACGTCCGGCCCCAGCAGATTAAGATGCAGGTGTTGGAGGCTGCCATAGGAGCCTGAGATTGATGGGGAAAACTGGGGCTGCATAGGCCCCACAGAATTCTGAACAGAGCCCGACTGTAGCCAGCAGACTGCCTCTCCTCCAGCCCTCCATTGTCACCTTTTTTCAACTTTTCTTGATCACGTTGTTGCTCAAGCTTGCACTTCTCTTCCTCTGTTGCATGACACTTTCTGCATCCCATTTTGTTGCCTCTGTGTCACTCCATCACCTCCCCCAAAACAGCTTCTAAGCCCCCTTAAGTCACTGTCAGCAGCATTGGCCAATTTGGATATTTGGATGTCACAAAGCTGTGTGTGTGTGTGTGTGTGTGTTTGTGTGTGTGTGTGTGTTCTTGTACTCATTACATTGTGAGGACCGGCGTGAGTTTTTAACCAACGGAGTGAGGACATTTTGACGAAGTGAGGACATTTTGGCCGGTCCTCACTTTGACACCCTCTAAATCAACTCCAAAGTGTCCAAAACGGGTACCCTGTGCTTTTCCCCAAAGGTCCCCAGAATGGGTCCATGTTGAGAATTTTTCGCCGGGAATTCACACCCTTTTTGCTCTCTACTGCAGCTTCTGTCGAAATTCAGTACTGCACCAACTTCACACTTTTTGCTCTCTACTGCAGCTCGTGTCAAAATTTGGTACTGCAACAATTTCACACTTTTTGCTCTCTACTTCAACTAGTGTCGAAATTTGGTACTGGACCAAAATTATAAATGACAAATCCCCTTGCTGCTCTTTGAAGAGCCACCTTGAGAAATAGTTATTTAAGATAAGATATCCTTTATTCGTCCCACACTGGGGAAATTTATAGCCTCCAGCAGCAAGAATGTATGTAGAAAGAAGAAAGAGAAAAAAACAACAAACATCTTTCAATTAAATGCAATATGAACACAAAATGGATAAATCGCAGCACTATTTACAATTTTCCTTCACATAATTTAATTATTATTATTATTATGATTGTTATTTTTTATTCATCAGCCTGACAGCAGTCGGTAGGAACGAGCGTCGGTATCTCTCCTTCTTGCAGCGCGGGTGTAACAGTCTCTGGCTGAAGGAGCTACCAAGTGCTGTCAGGGCGGGCTGGAGGGGGTGGGAGGGACTGGCCATCATAGCTTTTTTTGTTTGTTTTTCAAAGACCTTTACAAGTTATGTGAATTCAATTTTTTTGTGAGGAATGTATTTTATTGAATGTGTTTGTTCTGAGTTTGTGTTGGACTCCTATTATTTCCATGTGATTTGGTTAAATGTATCCGATTAAAATTGGAAATGCAATTAATAATAACAGTACCCAAATTAAGTAAAGCCTCAGTCCTACCCAAAATCCACCATCATTTTTGCAAAACTTTAATTGTATTCAATAGAGCGCAATGAAGGGACATAGCATTTTTTTCTTGTCTACATTACATTTTACATTGTCTAGATCCAAAAGTACTGTACTTAAACAAGTAGAAAAATGTATTACATTACAAAAGAGAGGTTCGAGGCTCGTTAAAGCCACTTTTCATCAGTTGTTTTTGTTGAGGCACAAATAAACGTTGCATTTAGCATAATTTTAAACTGTCTGACCATTACAATTGGACAAAGAAAATAGCACTTTAAAACGATCTGACATTTGTATCTCTTCAATGTGTACACATACAGTGAACAACTGTGACATCAGCTCAATGAAATGTAGAGTGAAACTGAAATGAACAGATTTAAACACTAACCTCGTGTACATAAATACAACACGAATCATCTGGTACTAAACAAAGACATAAATGCAGCTCGAAGTGTGACAAACAACGATAAACAAGGCGTTTTCGCGATTCTTTCGCATGCTAATTAGCTCGCTAGCACCGACCTAGCATTGTCGCTTTGTTGTTAGCATTCATTTAGCATCATCGCTATGTCGTTAGCAGTACTCTGAGCTAGCGAGTTTCAATGACAACAATTGAAGAAAAACGATCTCCGAAACACATTTCTAAATAATTCTAAGCACAAGCAGACTTACAGCCATTGCTTTCGAAGGTGAAACAAAAGGAATATAACTCAGGAGGACCAGTTGCAACGACCACAATCGGGCTTTCTGGAACGATTAGTCTGCTACCAACACGGCGTCTGCTACCCACAATGCACCGCGATAACTAAATGAATATTCTAAACACGATTTCTATTAATGAAATGGCCCGAAACCTTTACTGTGGGCAGAACACTTACATACAGGAGTTTATGAATAAAATGTGTGTGAGAATTGAAAGCCGTTGAGAGACGGCATCGTGTTTGCACATGGTGACCAACTCCTGCTGAGTGCATCAAGCCGAATTAATCAAAAAAATAACTTATCATGGGGATTGACAATAGGATGGCACATATTTTTATTTTATTGGATGGATTCTGGAGTTGGTGTGAATTCACAAATACTGCGAGAATTCAGCTTGCAGGCATGGTTTTCCTTAGAAGAGGCTGTGAATCAGTCGCCAAATGTCCGCATGACCAATGTTCCCTCTAAATTGTGCTCGTGAGCAATTTTGCGTAGCTCTCGTGCTCCCAGCCGCACACGGTGATGCTGGCGCGCACAACGCGCAGCTGCAGGCAACATTGAAGGGGTGTTCACACGGCACACATTTGCTAAGGGCCTGCACCGATGTATTTTGTTGCGATATATTGTGCACCGCAGCAAAATGTGTGGAGCGTTCACACGAACAAAGCCGCAGAGCATGTCAGCACCGGCACAGCGTCGTGCAGCCCCACTTGCGTTCACACGGCAGTTTCTGCAGCGGAGCAAAACGACAGAAAACAAATGAGCTGTCGTGTTGTTGTTTTTTTTAAACGTATACACAACTCAAGGACTACTGGACAGGCACGTCCTTCTCCTTCTCGGTCTCCGTGCCTTCTGCTCGAGAGTGACCGCCCCCGAAAAACGCAAATCAACGATGACTTCAATGACACTCAGAAAAGCAAACACGTAATGCGCCAAACAGAAAATCAGAGAGGAAATCACAAAATAAATTATATGGGGGTGGGGGGTTGTGAGCACACAACAAAGGAACAAACTACACAAACAACTCCGAGACAGTCCAGTCTCCTACAAAAGGAAAGATGTTACCAGCTAAGTCTTGTGTCGTTATTAAACAAACACATGCAGTCCGACAGAGCGTGAAAGCAACGCATTCTCGCCGCACGTAAACTCTTCACAAGCATTTGCTCTGGAGCAAATTTAACCCAGTTGCGTTCACACGTGCAAATTTACATCGGTGCTGCTGCGCAAACAAGCTTTTGCTCCGGAGCAAATTTTTAAACCACCTCCCTGTGGTGGATCAAATTTGGTCCGGTGTAAGCTGTTTTCCGGGGCTACGCCGGAGCTAATTTGCACGCGTGAACGCTCTACTGGGGCAGCCCCGGTGTAGCACCGGACCAAATTTTGCCGTGTGAACACCCCTTGAGACCGCTTAATTCACGAAAACCATATGTGGACATAGTTTACGAGCCCCTTAAATGAGCCTCTTCGTTTGTTTAAACCTCTTTCACACTTTTCGGTGGACAGGAGACTAGAAATGTTTGTGTTTAACTAAATGACATGCTTTCCATGATTAATGAGTAGGCAGTGTGGGACCATATTGCTACAGGTTGTATTGAGACTTGATTATTCTTGAAAAGACCCGTGCTAAAATAAAAGTAACGAATGAGGGCTGGTATATATGTTACAACTCTCTATTCAGTGGTTTGATTTTTGCTTGTTTTGTAACATATCTGCTTCATGTAACTTGTGATCTCAGGTTTTAGACAGGTGTAACGCTTGTTTGATTTTGCTCACCGTGGTCCAAGTAATACTCAGGCAGTTTGTGTGAATGCTATTACAAATGGAAAATTAGAAGAAATATTGCTCATGACCTTGCTGCATGTCCACACGAATGACTCAAACTTAAATACTGTGGAATATTGCATGTTTCAAGTATGCCGACTCTAATCAGAATTTGAAAATGCTAGCTTAAAGCTCTTCTCATGGTCTCACCACCCGTGGGAGGGGTCAAAGGGGTCGGGTGCAATGCGAGCTGGGCGGCAGCCAAAGGCGGGGACCCTGGCGGTCCGATCCTTGCCTGCAGAAGCTAGCTCTTGGGACATGGAATGTCACCTCTCTGGCAGGGAAGGAGCCCGAACTGGTGTGTGAGGCAGAGAAGTTCCGACTGGATATAGTCGGACTTGCCTCCACACACAGCCTAGGTTCTGGACAGCTGAGCAACGCTGTCTTGGGTGGTGATCGAGGGGAGGTCAAGTTCGAGATAGTGAGTGATTGGAAAGAAAAGCCACCAGCTGTTATAGGTCTCAAAGGTCGCAAAGAGCCCTCATTTTGTGACTACTCTTGTTATAATGTGTTTTGTTCATATACCTGTACTGTATACTGCCGTTTTTGTGTTATTTGTGTTGTTGGGGCATATATTTTTGCATTTGACTGCATGTGTTCTTACACATGTATTTTGTTAACATACTTGCATGTTCATAAAGGACGTGTACCATAGTCATGTCCCACATAAGAAAATTCTGTTATCAAGACTGATTGAGCAACACAACCATGATTTCTACTAAAGAATACTTACTGTTGTTACTTACTGGATGCAAATCGTAATGATCCAGTTGAAATGTCCAAATCAGAATGAAACAAATTGGATATGCTGGGGACACTTCTGCAATACAGTACCTAACTCATTTTTTCTTGCAAAGCGTTGTGGCTGGCTTCTGAAGCTCTGCTAATTGAAATGTAAACAAACTCATGTCTGGGGGGAGGGGTGCTGCAAAAACTTCGTTTTGGAGCAGGTAACAGCCGCTCTTCTTCATGGCCAATGACTAAGTCAATTATCAAAATTGCCACAGCCTTTTTGAACTTTGAGGTCTGCTGTGAAGGCGAGCATGATAAATTTTGAGCAACATCTACATACAGTATTTGAGTAACGAGGATCACCAATGTCACATACTCCGCGCACACACAGTATATTTAAACTGACTTACAATTTTACAATTGTTTTTAAAGCAACATAATTCCAAACTCTAATATGGAATTTAGATGAAACAATTATTTACTTATTGAATGCAAGTCATATTTTCCAGTTTCAATGTCCAAAGCTGAATGAAATAAATTGGATATGCTGGGGACACTTCTGCAATACAGTACCTAACTCATTTTTTTCTTGCAAAGCGTTGTGGCTGGCTTCTGCGCAGCTCTGCTAATTGAAATGTAAACAAACTCATGTCTGGGGGGAGGGGTGCTGCAAAAACTTCGTTTTGGAGCAGGCTCCTCTTCATGGCCAATGACTATGTCAATTATCAAAATTGCCACAGCCTTTTTGAACTTTGAGGTCTGCTGTGAAGGCGAGCATGATAAATTTTGAGCAACATCTACATACAGTATTTGAGTAACGAGGATCACCAATGTCACATACTCCTAAAATAATTACAGCAAATAAAATTATATATATGTTCACAAACACAACCGCACACACAGTATATTTAAACTGACTTAAAAATTTGTGATTTATTGTTTTTAAAGCAACATAATTCCAAACTCTAATATGGAATTTAGATGAAACAATTAATCGAATTTAATCGTTTCTTGGTTTCTTGGAATTGGAATTCTTTACTTATTGAATGCAAGTCATATTTTCCAGTTTCAATGTCCAAAGCAGAATAAAATGAATTGGATTTTCTGGGGCCCTCCGTGAGTCGTCACCTTACCGTGGTGAGGGGTTTGTGTGTCCCAATGATCCTAGAAGCTAAGTTGTCTGGGGCTTTATGCCCCTGGCAGGGTCACCCATGGCAAACAGGTTCTAGGTGAGGGGCCAGACAAAGCACGGCTCAAAGACCCCAATGATGAATACAATAAATGGATCTAGGTTTCCCTTGCCCGGACGCGGGTCACCGGGGCCCCCCTCTGGAGCCAAGCCTGGAGGTGGGGCTCGTTGGCAGGCGCCTGGTGGCCGGGCCTACACCCATGGGGCCCGGCCGGGCACAGCCCGAAGAGGCAATGTGGGTCCCCCTTCCCATGGGCTCACCACCCATGAGAGGGGCCAAAGGGGTCGGGTGCAATGTGAGCTGGGCGGCAGCCAAAGGCGGGGACCCTGGCGGTCCGATCCTCGGCTGCAGAAGCTAGCTCTTGGGACATGGAATGTCACCTCTCTGGCAGGGAAGGAGCCCGAGCTGGTGTGTGAGGCAGAGAATTTCCGACTGGATATAGTCGGACTTGCCTCCACACACAGCCTGGGTTCTGGTACCAGTTCTCTTGAGAGGGGGTGGACTCTCTTTCACTCTGGAGTTGCTCACGGTGAGAGGCGCAGAGCAGGTGTGGGCATGCTCGTTGCCCCCCGGCTCAGTGCCTGTAAATTGGGGTTCACACCGGTGGACGAGAGGGTTGCATCCCTTCGCCTGCGGGTGGGGGGACGGGTCCTGACTGTTGTTTGTGCATATGCACCAAACAGCAGCTCAGCATACCCACCCTTTTTGGAGTCTTTGGAGGGTGTGCTGGAGAGTACTCCTGCTGGGGACTCCCTTGTTCTGCTGGGGGACTTCAATGCTCACGTGGGCAATGACAGTGAGACCTGGAGGGGCGTGATTGGGAGGAACGGCCCCCCCCGATCAGAACTCGAGTGGTGTTTTGTTATTGGACTTCTGTGCTCGTCACGGACTGTCCATAACGAACACCTTGTTCAAACATAAGGGTGTCCACATGTGCACTTGGCACCAGGACACCCTAGGCCGTAGTTCCATGATCGACCTTGTGGTCGTGTCATCGGATTTGCGGCCGCATGTTCTGGACACTCGGGTGAAGAGAGGGGCGGAGCTGTCAACTGATCACCACCTGGTGGTGAGGAGGCTCCGATGGTGGGGGAAGATGCCGGTCCGTCCTGGCAGACCCAAACGTATTGTGAGGGTCTGTTGGGAGCGTCTGGCAGAATCCCCTGTCAGAAGGAGTTTCAACCCCCACCTCCGACAGAGCTTTTCCCATGTTCCGGGGGAGACGGGGGACATTGAGTCCGAGTGGACCATGTTCCGTGCCTCTATTGTTGAGGCGGCCAATCTGAGTTGTGGCCGTAAGGTGGTTGGTGCCTGTCGTGGCGGCAACCCTCGTACTCGCTGGTGGACACCAGCAGTAAGGGATGCCGTCAAGCTGAAGAAGGAGTCCTATCGAGCCTTTATGGCCTGTGGGACCCCAGAGGCAGCTGACGGGTATCGACTGGCCAAGCGGAACGCAGCTTTGGTGGTCGCAGAGGCAAAAACCAGAGCATGGGAAGAGTTCGGTGAGGCCATGGAAGCCGACTTCCGGACGGCTTCGAGGAAATTCTGGTCCACCATCCGACGTCTCAGGAGGGGGAAGCAGTGCACCACTAACACTGTGTACAGTGGGGATGGGGCGCTGCTGACTTCAACTCGGGACGTTGTGAACCAGTGGGCAGAATACTTCGAAGACCTCCTCAACTCCACCAACACGCCTTCCTTGGAGGAAGCAGAGCCTGGAGACTCTGAGGTGGGCTCTCCTATCTCTGTGGTTGAAGTCACCGATGTGGTTAAAAAGCTCCTCGGTGGCAAGGCCCCAGGGGTGGATGAGATCCGCCCGGAGTTCCTCAAGGCTCTGGATGTTGTGGGGCTGTCCTGGTTGACACGCCTCTGCAACATCGCGTGGTTAACAGGGAGAGTGCCTCTGGATTGGCAGACCGGGGAGTTCTGTGGGGTGTGCTTCGTGGGTATGGAGTACCGAACCCCCTGTCTCGGAGTTGTTTGTTCCTTTGTTGTTTGTTCACAACCCCCCACCCCCATAGAATTTATTTTGTGATTTCCTCTCTTGATTTTCAGTTTGGTGCATTAGTGTTTGCTTTTCTGAGTGTCATTGAAGTCATCGTTCATTTACGTTTTCTTGGGTGGTCACTCTCGAGCAGAAGGCATGGAAACCGGGAAGGAGAAGGACGTGCCGGTCTAGTAGTCGCTTGAGTTGTGTATATACAGTACGTTTTAAAAAGAACCAACACGACAGCTCGTTTGTTTTCTGTCGTTTTGCTCCGCTGCAGAAACTGCCGTGTGAAGCGGCTTTGTACGTGTGAACGCTCCACACAATTTGCTGCGGTGCAAAATATATCGCAACAAAATATATCGTTGCAGCGCCGGAGCAAATGTGTGCCGTGTGAACGGCCCTTTAGTCAATCAGTTCCTACAACAGCAAATCGCAACCGGCCCCTTGCTAGGTTCTGATAACCTTCAATCTTGGCTCCAGCCTCCCTGTATGGAGTTTGCATGTTCTCCCCGGGCCTGTGTGGGTTTTCTCCAGGTACTCTGGTTTCCTCCCACATTCCAAAAACATGCATGAAAGAATAATAGAACACTCTAAATTGTCCCTAGGTGTGAGTGTCAGTATGGATGGTTGTTCATCCATGCATGTCCTTTTAGAACAGCTTTTCACATGGCTACACTGTAAAAATGAACTTTTGGTTTGAAAAAAAAAGATGTCTACATTAGAGATTGTGCAGGACAACTGCGTCTTTGTCAGTGGCTAAGTACCCACTCGTTGATGAGTACTTAATAATGCAATGGACAGTAATTAGGGTGTGACACATATTTGGTTTCTGGGGGGGGGGGGGGGGGGGGGGACAAAGTGGAGACTCGCTTCGTTGACGCAAAGTTTCACATCAAGGTGAGGGGCCTGAAATTAGCGTCTTGTAGCCCGTGAGTGTGAGACGCCTGTATTAAATTAAGAAACATTTCACATCTTTTTGGAAAGGCAGGTTGGAAATATAGGTTGTTATTTCAGTATTATTGGATGACTACATTGATAAACTACAACTTGAGCCCTTCTGACAGTTTCGTGGTATATTGGTTTCAATGGCAGCACTGTTAAATGCTGGATGCGGGAGGGAGCCGGTCACCTTGTTGAAGTTAAGTTGTAGTCTTGGAAGTAGGAAAAATGGACAAACATAAATATGGAACAGCTTTGACAATATCCCAAACTGTAATAACCGAAGCAGAGCATTGCATACACAGTGTAGGTGTTTTATTTGTTTTAATTTCTTTGATTGATAAATTAATAACTAAAGTGTTTTGAAATGTTGTTACAATACTTTATGTAGTTTAGGGATTTGTGTGAATTTCTGATTATGTTATATGAAACGTTAAAGTGAGAAGACCATGAAAGGGTTAACCATGTTTAAGTAGAGTTTTCGCTCCGAAGTTGCTGCTCTGCCCATCCCCCCGCTCTCCCCCCTCGCATCAATTAAGAGCGGTTGGCTTCAAAGGCTGGAGGAGCGTTGTCTTCACACGATACTTTTCGGCGCACTCAAGCCATTTATATTTCTATACCGGGACAACCAACACCATTTGGCTTTTTGACAACATGGAGAAAACACGGAGAAGACTGTTGTTACAATACTTTATGTAGTTTAAGAATTTGTGTGAATTTCTGATTATGTTATATGAAACGTTAAAGTGAGAAGACCATGAAAGGGTTAATCATGTTTAAGTAGAGTTTACGCTCCGAAGTTGCTGCTCTGCCCATCCCCCCACTCTGCCCATCCCCCCACTCTCCCCCTCGCATCAATTAAGAAGCGGTTGGCTTCAAAGGCTGGAGGAGCGTCGTCTTTGCGCGATACTTTTCGGCGCACTCCAGCCATTTATATTTCTATACCGGGACAACCATCACCATTTGGCTTTTTAACGACATGGAGAAAACACGGAGAAGACTCGCCCCTAACCGGGAGCACCACCGTCAGAATGAGAATGCTCAGGTAAGTAATCATCCTTTCTTTGTCGAGAGACGGGTACCCGCGAATACGAGTGTCGTCGTAACAATCTGCGTACTGAGCACCGAAGGACTTGTTACTCGCGGCGTACTGTAAACTCTAGGCCGTCAATTGGTTTTAATTTAAAGCTGCTTTATGTAGTTTTTTTTCTACACGAAGAAACAATGGCAAACTACGAACACAGCAATTTAGGAACAACGCACATGGCTTGCGCTCAGGCGGTTACGGCAAGGCCGCGTCGCGTTGAATTTATGTGGTTTATATTTCGGCAAAAATGAGACAGAAATTGTTAGTTTCTGTACTCATACCGAATTGAAATAAGTAGACAAATGAACCAGTGCTCTGGCTCGCTGTATTATATTAAACTAGACATGTTTAGTCTAGCCAGAAACCATTTTTTCTCGAGAAAAATTTATTTTTTAAATTAAATACCGAATGAATGAGGCGGATTGCAGGCCAACGCGAGCTGCTTTACTGTGTTTTTAAATGCCAGTTGCTTAATTTCACAGAGCATCCGAAGCGTGTATCCAACATGAGTTTTATCATCACAGGTTCAAATACTACTCTGTACCATTTTATTTATTACTATCGTATTTTGAGTTAATTTACATAATCATATTCATTTTACTCTTTTTTTCTGCCTGTCAACTAAAATGTCCATCGATTTTTGCCCAGTTTTTAATTTAATAAATTATATTATTTGTCTCTTTTCCATGAGACTAGAAAATGCATGCTGATTAACTCATACTTTGTTTTATTAATGGAGGTTTTAGTTCCATCTGGTCTACTTTCCATCCTGTGAAAATGTGTGACGACAAAACATTGTCGTATTTTCATGAATGCAAGTTGGAAGACAAGTGTTGAAAACATTGGCAAAGACAGATAAACTTTGTACAGAATTGCCGAGATCTAGCATAAAACTCTTTTTCACCATCTCAGTTGTCTACAAAATTAACAATTTTCCCTGTTTTTCCCTCTTCTGCCCTGATGTGTAGGCTCAAATGCGTAAAGCCCAACCATCAGGGCAACATACACCTCTTCTCAAAGAGAGGCCTGGTGCTGAGACTCATTCCGGAGCCTTCTCCACAAGGTCAACACCATCATCATCATCAGAGGAGTCTGTGTCATCCGCCCAAAGTGGAGATGACCACAAACCAGCATTCAGTGAAGGGAGGGGGTCCCGGTCGTCCAACAGCAGTGGATCAGAAAAGGACCACATTGATTTGCATGAAGCTAAGGCCCTCAAGGCAAAATGTAAATCAAAACAAAAAGGTATGAAATCGAAAGGAACAGAGAAGTTAAATGATGGCCAAAAAAGGAACTACCACCAATCTTCGTGGATGTGACACGTGCCTCAGAAATTACGCACAAGAGAGCAAGGCCAAAAACCCAGAACTGTTGAGGTCAACAAAATTAAGGAAGCATGTTGCTACCTTATGTCAGCTTCTCGACCTGAACAATCAGGAACTCGAGCAAGTTGCTCGTTTTATGGGACACGACATTAGAGTCCATTGTGAGTTTTATCGGCAGACCGATAAAACTTTCCAAGTGGCCAAGATTGCCAAACTACTGTTTGCGATGGAACGTGGGACAGAGTCGCTGAAGGGAAAGAGTCTGCAAACCCTGGACTCTGTTATCACTGGTATGTAAATTAATATATTTTTAAAGTCATCCCCTTCCATTTATTCTTTTCTCCCTCTGTCTTTGTTTCCACGACAGTGTGCATGTCTTTATCGGCATATTTTCTTTTACCGTCATATTTTAGTGTAAAATTATGTTTTCTGATTTCTGACTGTGAATATTTCAAAAGGAAGAGCACATGCAGCCACCTCAACCAAAGGTCTGAAAAGTGGCAAAAAGAGAAGACCAGATCCAGGGAGACGACAGGAAGCTCAAGATGGTATGTAATAAAAATAACATTAGTAGTCATAGCAGGAAGAGGGATGCCAATATATGCTCTAGAGTTCATGCTTGGAATTAATATAGAAACCTTGAATCATTTCAAATTAATCACATTCAAACGTTAGCCCTAATGTTGACCAAATGACCTACTTCTAAGTTACAACAATTTTTAGTTAGACACCAATTGATCCCAGTTGCCTCTGCCTCTGGCACCTTTAACCAGAACCTTTTTTTCAATGATAACAATAAGCAAACAAAAGCACGCACATATGTATGTCGAGTTATTTGGGGGGATGTTGCAGCAACTTGACAGGCAGCTGCCTCTCACTATCCTCACACGTGTGCTGTTCTGACACACATCTGTCCTGTGGATTAAAAGTAACGAACAATGATCAAAAACAGATCTTTTAATCAAACAGGGAGTTAGTGATAACATGCGATCGATACCGTTCTAATACCGTTAAACTACTACTGATTAAAGCTGGTTAGCCTGTCGACCTCACAGTGCAAAGGTGCAGGGTTCAATTCCGGTCCTAGTCTTCCTATGTGGCGTTTGCTTATTTTTCCCACCACATACCTGCGTGGGCTTACTCCAAGTACTTCGGTTTCCTCCCACATTCCCATAACATGCATGGCTGATTGAACACTCTAAATTGTCCCCAGGTGTGAGTTTGAGATGGTTGTCTCTGTGTGCCCTGCAATTGGCTGGCAACTTGTTCAGGGTGTCCCCCGCTGACCTCCCAAAGACAGCTGGGATAGGCTCCAGCATGCCCTGCGACTCTTGTGAAGATAAAGCGGATTGGAAAATGGATGGATGTTTAGTAATTCCTTCACCTTGACAGCTCTCATTTTCTCTGTGTCCAGACCATGTGCATAAATGAGAAAACCCTTTCATTCTCGGAGCAAGAGTGAATGTCTTCCATCCATATTTACATGGTGTAAATGTCATCTTTCACAGAATGAGAAGTGCCACATTCAGCTGTAGCAACGAGATCTGATGATGAAGATGATGGAGGCGGTAACAGTACCAACTTGGACACTGAAAACACAGGTAATGCTTTCAGTTTGACTTGGACCATCTGTCACTGCACCATTGCTATGTTTCTGAGATGTAAGGAATTTCATTTGAGTACATCATCTTGCTCCAAGGCACCTACAAAAGGCCACCGAAGATGCAGTCAATTAAAGAAAGAAATTATGCTGATGACGCTGATGACGACATGAGTGATGTTTCTGGCAGTGAATATGGCGGTAATGTTTTTTTGTCCGACTTGAATCCTCTTTTGCTGTATTATTGGCATATTTCTGAGATGCATGTGGAAAGAACTTTGATTCTATCAAAACATTATTTTATAGATGGAGGGGTGTGCCATAAGACAGTTAAGAAGACTGTCAAGAAAAAAAAGACAATGTTGGGAAGACATGGATTGGGTGAGTCTCTAACATTGGCACAAGTGACATGTTACAGACCTGGCATTAGTACGATTTTTTTTCTTACTCTAAGTCAGGGGTGTCAAACTCATTTCACTCTGTCAAACTCAGGCCACATTGGCCTCGGTAGATGTTAAGTGGGCCGAGCCATTAAAATTATACCGTACTCTGCTATAAAGAAGCACAAGAACATTCGGAAATGTAGAAATTTAATGAACATATCTTTTTACAAAACATTTCATGAAGCACCTTAGATTTCCTTAGACAAATGTACGATTGACTTTTATCATTCACATATATGCATCGCAACTGATTGTACAAGGGCACTAAACAAGTAATTGGTGTTGAAAAATACAGTGATGCGCTTTTAGATTAAAGGAGATTTGTGAAGAAATGAATTTTTAAGCCTTGTGCATATAAATTATAAATTTAATCCCTGCCTATACCTTACAAACTAAAGAGTGCCATTAAATGTGTAAAGAATAATGAATTAAAATGTCCTTGATAGCATCTGCTGTTTTGGGTCCGTCCGTCTCAGTGACAGACTTAGACTGCTGTTGTCTTCTTCTCAAAACAATGTGTCTTTCTACTCTGATCAAAACGGTGTGTCCCCTAGCGGATACTCCATGAATTGCATGTTATTCAAAATTTTCGTTCCATGTCTTTTCTGCATTTTTTTCACTTTTAAATGATCCTGCGGGCCTGATCAAACCTGCTTGTCGGATGGTAACGGCCCGCCGGCCGTATGTTTGACACCCCCGCTCCAAGTCCTGATTGTTTTTTGTACATTCCAATATATCAGGAATTACAAATGTGTATCATCAAAGCATATTCACCCAAAGTATATTATTATTATTATTTACAGTCTATGACGCATCTTTCACACATGGCCAAGAACAACCATCAACATCAGGGAGCGCCACCAAACTTTTTGGAGGATTGCAACACTTACACATGACGACGATGATGTTGAAGACAGCGGTGAGTCAGTGCATCGTCAACACAACTCAAAGTTTCATTACCATTATACTAACATGCCAACTTTCTTAGATGAAGAGGACAAAAAGACTGGACACAGATCTCTTGGGAAGAAGAAGACAGCAGTTCGAAAAGAACATAGTGAAGTTGGTAAGATGAATTTCTGTTGGATAGATCCGTATAACAATTTAAGAAACTCAAACAGCACAAGTCACTGTGACTTGCAGATGTAAAGACGAGTCGTTGAAGTGGTCTACTCAGTTGTAAAATTGTCTTCAATTTCTATTGTATAGCAATTTCTCTTACAGGGTTATGATATAATTTGGTTACAGTAACACACTGATTGTAATTGAATCCAATTAAAAAAAAATCTGACCAAAGAGAGATACAGTCGAACCTCTCAACAACGAAATCATGTTTGCAGCCAGAAATATTCACATTCACACCATCACTGAGCAGGAACTGATCCCACACAAGTCATGCGAGTATACCACTACACCACAGGTGTCAAAGTCAAGGCCCAGGGGCCGGATTTGGCCTGCCACATCATTTTATGTGGCCTGCAAAAGCAAATAAAGCATGTCGAATTCCATGAGGCTTGCTAAAGTCTGAACCAAAATCTCAAAATGTCATATGAAGTCCACAAGAACAATCGTTTTACTTCTGATTTTAAAAGTAGTTATCCATCAATATGTTATGAGTTGTGTATGTAATGTGGAGGTGATTAAATATGTATATGGTCTCCCAAAATTCATAATGGCCCTCCAAGGGAAACCATAACTACAATGTGGCCCGTGCCAAAAATGAGTTGGTCACTCCTGCAATACACCATCAGCAACCAGAAGTTACATATTTGGTATCTGACATTTGAATGGATTGTAAAATAATGCATTTCACTGCAAACAAGGAAAACTGGTAATGCATACCGTATTAGATAATATTCACCACATATGTTGCTCTGAAATCGGCACAGTGGTTCAGGCTTTGATTGTAGCTTCGAAACATGAATGTCAACAGTGCCGCTGGATTACCATTTATCGCGGCCTCTGTGTGTCATGGATTTTTTCAAACATATTCATTAAAAAAAAGTGAAAATGCTGCAAAAGGTCCTCAAGAGGCAGTAAAAATAATCAAAACAACAGCGAGTCACATAGAGCAACATATACAGGACTGCGTTTACTGTATTTCGTTATTTATACACTAACCTAACCTAACTTATACATGTTTAAATATATTAGTATATAGCATTAAGTACTGTTAATTACTACAAACATGCATGTATACCAGTACATTTGGCCTTATAAATATTTATACTCATACACATGTTCATATACCTATATGGAGGGTGGGGGGGTTTTGCTACTTAGTGGATCACTGTACTTGCAAAGACTGTTTTTTTCTGTATGTTCTTCACAATAGAAGGCTTCAGAAATAGAAAACAAAAGTTTGGGGCATGCTGGAGCCTATCCTAGCCGTCATTGGGCTGTAGTCAGAGTACACCCTTTAGTGGTTGCCACCCAATTGGGGGGCCCACATAGATAAACAAGACATTAAAGGCGGAGACTAGGCAAAAAACCCCACATTAATTTTAAGGATATTGAAAAATATTAAATAATGTAAAGAGCATAACACTCATGAATCATGCCTTGAGGGAAATTGCTGCTGAGGTGTTTTTAAGTCAACAAAGTTGCTTTAAACTAGATGCCTAAAACATGTTTTGAATCAATGCATTTTTGCTAGTTTTTATTCTGGTCCTGTTATCAGTCAAGGCAGTGTTCAGATCTGTTTATATTCAACTAAACCACTAATAACCCTCTTTTTTTCCCCTCCAGAATTGGAAACTAAAAAAAGGAAGAGACCCGGACTCCAAAGGAAAGAGCAGCAATTGATCGACACCTTTCAAAATTTGTAGCATTAAAGAAAGTTCCAAGGAAAGATGACTGCGTTAAAGAAAGTTCCAAGGAAAGATGACTGCGTTAAGTGTCGTAGTCAAGCATCGCCAGACCTTGAAGACCGCACATGGAGAGATATTCCACAATGAAATTATTAAAAGATATGTAATTGGGAAAAAAGCTTGAAGATGAAAGATAGAGAGAGGGAGAGACATAGGGGGGAGATAGATGAAGGGAGAGAGGGAATGGGATGAGAGAGAGGGGAGAAAAGGAATAGAGTTTGAAAGCACAGTTATTTGGTAGGGTATATGTGGGTTCATGTGTCAGGTTGTGGCGCAGCAAGTTTTTTTAGTGTGCGTTTTGAAGGTTGAAGTTTTTCAGGTGTTCTTGTAAGTTTTGAATAAGAGTACTTTTGTTTGTCAAAAATAAATCATAAAGTCAAGTCAGCTTTTATTGTCAAATATGCTCTCTGTGTAATGTACAGCACAGATTAAAATACTTTCCTCTCTCAGCCACAGTGCAAACATGTGGCGTATTGAACACACAAATATCAGAACTAAATAAAACTAAATAAATGACAGTACCCATAAATTAATGGTGATAAACTGTTTAAAAATAATATATCTGATTATAAATTTACATCATTAAATGTTTAGTAAGGTGAACGGCACCTAATCTACTTCAAAATCATTAAGAACGCATGGCCAGTGCCCGGTCCTCACTTATCTAGTTAAAAACTTTTTCTTAACCTTTGGTGTTTTATTTAATCTAAAGGAATGTATTGCCTAAGGGCGCCCTCCTGTGTCTAGAAATGTGTCTTTTTCATTTCTTTTTCAAGCAGAAAGGGTGGTCCTCGCTTTGTAGGCCTTTTTACTCGGTCCTCACTGTGCAGCAAGTGCAGGAATGTGTGTGTGTGCGTGTGTGTGTGCGTGTGCGTGTGTGTGTGCGTGTGCGTGTGTGTGTGTGTGTGTGTGTAACCATGTGCTCTCAATAAATAATTCTGTGGTTAAGAGGGTTGCAGGAGCGCAACGAGAGATGGATGCCTATGTTTACCCACCACAGCTTCCAAGCTGTCTGCACAGTTGCAGGAATTTAGAAGATATGGAAAAAAATATCCCACTATGTCAACATATGCTCTCACTCTGGTTTCTCCAATATAATTGTGGCAATATTGATGTTGCATGATGGAAAAGGAGTATGATGAATGGTGTGTGTGTGTGTGTGTGTGTGTGTGTGTGTGTGTGTGTGTGTGTGTGTGTGTGTGCTTGCGAGTACGTACGTGTATTTGGGCAAGAGTGTGCTGAACAAACTGCACTGGTAGTTTTATTTATTTATTTATTTTTGTCAGCGTCCCCTGGGCAGAAGACGCATGAGTCAGCGGCCAGTAGGATTTATAGCCAATTGATTAAATTAGCATTTGTTCTGCTCCGAGGGCAGCAACCTGTCAGTAAGCATAACCTGAAACGAACATACATGTAGCATGCAGCCAAGGGTTTGCGTGTTGAGCAGCCATTGAAGCACTGGTCAAAGAGCAAAATGAAACAGCAGACAATTAGCAATTATGTCAAAAAGTCAACATGATTAACATCAGCATCGCTGCGATTTAAACACATGAGCAAATATACACTTGCACTCCGAGAAGCCCCCATTCTTATGCATATGGGCAAGGGGGTCGTACACACTAGCCTTGCTGACAAGCCTTTTTATGACATTCATCAAAGCCATCTGCCATTTTCCGCTCAATTAATTTGTTATGGGAAGAGGGATCAATTAGGTGTGCACTGTAATGGCTTTATATCCTTGTTTCCTTTTTATAGCCCAATATTTTCTGTGCTCCACTCTGGCATGAAAAGGCGAAATCAATATCCCTGGCTATTTTCCTCTCCTGTGGACTAATTTGTTTTTGCCACTCTCTTCCTGGCATGATAAACAGACTTCAGCGAGGGTGAGGGGGATGGCTGAACATAATCCAACGAAAAGATCTCATCTGGATCACAGAAGTTCCTCACTTAATGACTTCATAACATCAGGAGGGATTGACCTCCGGCCTGTTATCATCCCCCGGTGGTGGTTTAGACAAGGGATACTGTGATAAGCACAATGGTCTTCCTGTGGCCACCCCAAAGATGGCGACAGGTGAAGCGGCGTCGGCACACAGCAGCCATTAGCAGGAGCGTCACGGGCCTCGCTCACCTCGACCCCTGCGATGTATCAAGCACTCGCCCATTAAGCCCGCTGATGGGGTTGATGATATGATGAAGTGGGTGTGTTTAAGTGCGTGCCTGTGCGTGACTTGGGAGCACGCTCGGGCCCCGTCATTACTCCCGCAGCGGACCTGGTGACATTGCCATATTGATTTTGACATCATTCGGTTGGGATGTGCTTTAGCGGCTGGCTCTTAAAACAGAGCCACCAAAGTGTCACTTTGTTTGTGGAAGCAGACCTGAAAGGCCAATGAGGTGAAGGAAGTAATCCAATGTCAGGATTTTCCATCCCAATCCATGCAAAGGACCCACTCAAAAGAGAGAACATGGTTAAAATTAAAGGCAGTTTGAAGTCAAGAGACTCACTGCACGGCACCGTTTTCCACCAGATGACATTTACGACAAGTCACTCTGCACTCTTTTAATTTATTGCATATTCCGAGTAATTTTTTTTCTGCCACATGTTAATGGGAATAGAATACAAAAGGTTGTCTTTTACTTGTAACAAACAGCACTGGCCAAGAAGAACATGTTGTTACATCTAGTGCTGTCAAGCAATTAAAAAAGTGAGATAATTAATTATGATCTGTAATTGATTGATCTAATTAATTTATATTTTAATCTCATCTAAAAAGTGCTGAGAAAACCCCTATTTCCATTTTTAATTCATTACATTATTGAGGTAGATCAAAAGACAAAAAGAACTGGCATTATATAGTCTTTCATTGTTTGTAAACAGACTTGAACAGATGCTGCTGCCGTAGTTGAGACTAGTCCCAAGTGCTACTTGCAACCTTTAGTTTCGACCACCAGGGTGAATATCACAGTTTTGTGAGTTTTTGTAAATCTCCAAATAATTGAAAAATAAAAATGAAAATAGAACACCAGGGCCATAAAAAGTGCTTAGGTTAACATATCAAAAACAGTAAGAACATTTTTGTGAACAGTACAAGTACTCAACACTGAACTTGCTTCGGATAATTAAAAAAAATAAATACAAACAGAGACCCTTAAATCACACTGCTGTAAGTTAGCACTTCAGAAATAACACTGTTCATCATTAGAAAATAAAGTGCTGAAATAAACATCAACCACTTCTGGCAGGCTACTGAGGACACAGCAACTATGCTGACCTCATGCCTTGTATGTGTTCTCTTTTGAGTTTAGTTTGGCGAAGAGCCTTGCCTTAGCTCGCGATATTGCTAATGCTTTCGGCGCTAACATTAGCTGTGGATGCACTTGTGACCGGGTGCTTTGCATTAATGTGGGAGGTTAAACTTGAGCTGCTTCGTGGTCAGCAAACTCCTTACAAATTAGGCACAACACTCTACTTTTATCAATAGTGCCACCAGGGCGTTTTTTTAAAGTACATTTTCCATTCATTGTCCTGAGAACTTTCACATGCTCCTCCATTTTCACCTCTCCTCTCCTCACCACTGCTTGCTTAGCCCGCCCAAGTCCAATGGGAGCCAATCAGTTTATGCTAAACAAGCCCAAACATAATGACAGTCAATCAATGTCTGCTTCAGGCTGTGACTGACAGTGGTTTCCCCACCCTCAACTACTCAAACACAGGAAGCCAACACCTGGAAAGGGATACAGTATTATAAAAAGACAACCCAGCTACTGAAACAATAAAGTTAGAGATTAAAATTTAGATTAACGTGATTAAAAAACAACACGCTAATTTTGACATGTAATTAATCAGGGGTGTCCATTAGGTCGATCCTGATCTACCGCTAGATCTAAGGCAGGTCCCAAGTAGATCCAAGGAGTGTCGAGGAGAAAAAAAACAAACAACCATTTGTGTGTCTTTGTACATGTTAGTAATATATTTTTTGTGTTAATGTACACTGCACCCTAATCATCTTATCAGTCTCATTTTCACCCAAAAAATATAAAAATAAAATAAAGCAGGTAAATCTTGAATTTACGGTGGCGCGTGATTACGTCACTGGAAGTTGTTAGCTCTCAGCAGCCTGCAATTGCAGCTTGTGATCAGAACTGTTGCACTCTATCTTTGATCGTCATTATTCTCATTCGGAGTTTGCTTTGTGTACAATTCACCGAGGGCACGGGCAAAGAATAGGAATCTAGGAGGGCCCAGGGAAGCACTTTAAAAAGGTACGTGTGAGCTACGATAGTTAACAGGCTGCAAAAGTGCATCGCATGCCTCAGTTTAAGGCTGTTTCTCATCATGGTGTGCGTGTGCGAGTTCGTGTGTGTGTTTGTGTGTGTGTGTTTGTGTGTGTGTGTGTGTTTGTGTGTGTGTGCACGCGCGTGCTGGTAAAGGTAGATCCCGGAAGGGTATTTGATCGAAAAGTAGATCTCTTCGATCCAAAATGTTTGGGCACCCCTGTAATTAATTATTCGCAATTCACTTGATAATTGACACCTTTAGTTTCATCCTGCCATAATGTCGCCATGTTTACTTAACTAACTTATTGCCATCCATTGAAAAAAAGGGCAACTTGGCTTTGGAAGGTTACTTACTCAATATCCCAAGACAATTTACCTGTTAAAAATGTCAGCAATGTAGTCCAAGTACCATCATATTATAGTCTTTGTACTTTCTAATTTTGGATTGCTCCAATAGCAAATGCACTTATTCAGAGGAAATTAAATGTTGATTCATACACTGTATATTTCATCTATTCTGTATTGTAACTGTCATCTAATAATGTTTTAGTGTTGATATTGTAGGAATGCGGGCAGTAGCCAGAGCACCTGGAATGTTAACCCAGAAGAGTGAGGCAGGGATGCTAACATCTAGTCACTTTAAGTCAGTGTTTTAAAACACTACACTGAAAAATGTTGGTCGAATTTGCTCAATTTTATTTCATCGCGTGGTCGAGTGGTTTCATAAAATAAAATCATCTGAATCCAGGGACATTTTTAAGCTTGCTGTGATCTTCCCGTAGAGCATTCCGGAAACTTTGACTCAGACTTTTGTTTGTAAATGTTATTTAAAATAAATAACTCCTCAATTAAATCAGGTCCAAAAAAGTCACCATGTACGCCTTCCCTATGTCGCTTTAAAAATGACAGCTTTTGGGAAGCCCAACACAGGCAGTTTCGAACATCACGTACCTTTCTCTGTTGTTGTCCTTTTCCCATCAACATGACTTTGTAGCTAACATGAGCTCTCTTGGATCAAATGGCAGAAACAATCAGCCGTCTGCCTTCTGTGACTTGTGGATATTTTCATTTTGCCAAAACAATTGACCAACATTTCCTTGCTGACACACCAGAGTTAAACCAAATTCATTCCTGGCTGCTCAGAGCTATGAGCTGGAACCTTCTGCTTTGTTATCTAATGCCAACAAGAACGTCTCTGCAACTGGGGGTAATCCGCAGAACATGCTGTCAACACTTTTTAACAGTGCACGGCAGTGCATGGCCCCTCCGTGCAACACACTGTGAAAACAGACCTCAATAAAACTCCCCATGAGTGACAGAAGACAATTACACATTCACATTAAATGACGTGTTAGAGTTGCAAGAGACAGGGCTGCTCCCAGCTCAGTGCATGCGTCGTGGTGCCGTACTTCAATTCAACACTTGATGGATGATGACCCTTTTGATTTGGCCAAACGGGGCTGTGCCACTCAGGAATGTCATTTCATTTGTGATGGAAGTGACTCCATTCAGCCATAACTGGAAGTGAAGAAATCAATGCACATCCTTAAATTTTGTATCATTGGCTCAATGCAACTATGTATGAATACAGAGAAGTGGAGGAGTCATGAATCAGTTGCCATTATGACTCCAAACAGCATAGAACAAGACACCAACGTATTTAGTGTGGCTTAGACCTGTACTGCTAAGTAAAAAAAAGAAATACACTTGTACGGAATATTAAATATCTATACATCATTGCAGCATTGATTTACTTTGCGCAGGTTTCATTGCATTTGCATCCTGAGCCGGAGGGTCACTGGCTATTGCCAGTTTGAATAATCTACTATAAATGTATTGCCCTCTCCAATAAGATATTCATTCATTCATTCATTCATTCATTCATTCATTCATCTTCCGAGCCGCTTGATCCTCATTAGGGTCGCGGGGGGTGCTGGAGCCTATCCCAGCCGTCTTCGGGCAGTAGGCGGGGGACACCCTGAATCGGTTGCCAGCCAATCAATAAGATATGCCATTTAAAATTGAGTAGTGTGCCCACTATGTTCAATTAAAAGATATGAAATATCGATAATTTTACCCATTTTAAAGTAATTAAGGTCCTTCTTGAGACACGGTGCAGGCAGTCCTGCTACGGCGGGGCAGGTTAGGCATGCTGGGAAAACAACTTGCAATCATAATCAGGCAGTGTGATAGGAGTCAGACTGAGCCGCCTTTCAAGAGATAGACATTAAAAGTCCATCGATCTGTCTGTAACTGTTTTATCAATTCGTCTAAAAATTAAAACATTGACCTCCAACACACCCCTTCTTCTAATCTTGCATCAGGCAATGACTTGAATATCAAACATTCATGAATTTGAATTAAATACAGAAACCTTTGAAGAGGATGTTGAACAATAAACAGCTCTAACACTTCTCACTGCAATGACTCTCGCTTTTTTGATCTTGCCATTTTTTTTTAATTTTTAAATGACAAAAACATATCTTAATATTTTAAGCATGCTATTTTACTGCACTGATTTTTTTGGTTTGTTTAATGTACTCAATTTTATTTCAGCAATTGATTGCATGAAATAAAACCATCCAGATCCAGGTACATTTGTTTTAAATAGACTACACAAGTTACTTAATAAATATATTGGATCCAGATAATTTTATTTTGTGTAGTCATTTGATGACATACAGGTGAATAAATTCCACACACTGTATTTCTTTCTTGCAAGCCCCATGCACAGACAGGGGTGACGTCAAGGATTTGTTAGTAGGATTTGTTAGATTTGTTAGAATAGTCAGTCACTTTTCTCTCACAGCACTCCGGCAAAAAGATACATTATGGTCATGGCATTTCTCTTCAAGTTCCCCAAATCTCCTGACTGTGTTAAAAAAAGAGAGAGAAATGCTTCAGTGTGAAAGCTTTCTTCTTGATCTTCCTCCTGGTGTTTGGTCAGAATAGAAGGTCACCACTCAGACTGATATCCTCCCCTGTCGCCTCACCTTTGGCTTACCCGTCGCCCCTTCTTGGATAGTGGAAACCCCCTTACTCTGGCGCAGGGCCTGTAATCCAATTAAAAGCACATTAAGGGCAAATGAATAGCAGCAGATTTAATTAGCTGCTGACGAAGCCTGGCTGTCTGGCAGTCGGGCGGATGGACGGTGCGCAAGATGCTCGCAGGGCTGCGTCGCCTCTGACCCGCCCGTGTCAACGGGGTGGCGGACGACTGAGAAAGCAATTTGCAAGCTCTGCTTCATTGCGACGAATTAAGTCTGACATCAGTCCAGCCGACAGAAACAAGAGAGGGCCCTCCGTGAGTTTGTCCAATCCTTTTATCTTTCAAAATAGTGGCTGGAAAGATTTTATGAACAAAATGTTTCCCTCTCAAACACGTTTCACGTGACAGACAGCAGGACAAATGTTGGACTGTTCCACAGAATAGGAATTACACTCCTAACGTGACTATGACGATCAATGACTGTCAACCTCGCTCTCACTTGCAGTCTGATGGTTGTCTCAACCCCTTGGAAGAAATGTATAGTTTTGGTATGCTTTCTTTAAACTGCTCCTGTTGGTTTGCAAATCAAAGTCACATGATATCACAATAGCATGCCTGTTAAAACCAAACACCTCATGTTGCAGCAGGCCGAATCTTATTTTAACCTTGAATAAACTGAAATTATTTTAGTGTGTTGTAAGAAAACAATAAAAATGGTAGATGTTAAAGTAACAGCGGGCTGGAGCATTCAATGACAGCACACCTCTGTCAGCACACGAGGAAGTTGACTTGAACATTTGGTGTGTGTTACAAACAAATTCAGCCTTTTTGAGGAAAAATTCAATTGATCCCCAACGTTTGTATCTCCACACTGTGCGTGTGTAGCTTTGCTGTAGGTATATAGTACTTAGACTTCATGGCACACTCCAAAACATCTGTTAGTTTCAATGAAGACTCACCATTGTGTCAGTCCTGGTATTAACTTGTGATCTATCCATGGTGTAGCCTGCTATCAAATCTCCCTGTGATCCTGAACAAAAAAAAAAGGGCTGGAGAAAATAGAAAGATGGATAAATAGATTCATTGTTCTCAAATGTTAGACTTTATCTCTGCTGAGGAAGTGAAAATGTCTGGACGCGAGTGGAACATGTCGTACTGTATTTCTGCTTTCTGTCTGCTATCCCTTTGCATGCTGCATGCATTCTTTCTTGCTACAGCCTCCCGAGTGCAGTGTCAGCAATGCAGTGTAACCCACTGTGACATTTGCATCATTCTTGTTTGTGTGTGTGCGCGTGTGTGTGTGCGTGTATGTGTGTGTGTGTGTGTGTGTGTGTGTGTGTGTGTGTGTGTGTGTGTGTGTGTGCGTGTGTTTTCAGTCTCTGATGAAGAGTAGCCCCCAGCAGGTCTCAGGTGAGGTGTGTGGATTCCACATGCATGCTTCTGCATGTCTTTTTGTGTTGGCAACTTCTGTGTTCATATGTCCACTTATTGTGTGTGTGTGTGTGTGTGTGTGTGTGTGTGTGTGTGTGTGTGTGTGTGTGTGTGTGTGTGTGTGTAATGAGATCCAGGTCCCTGCCTCTCCATTTCTCCGCAGCTAATAAAAATATAGAGTGCCCTCCAGATCCCTTTATAGAGAGAGTTGAGACCGCGGCGAAATCTAGGACAGGCTCCATTGATTTGGAGGCTGCTGTATTACTCGCCATCACCGCCAAGGCAATATGAGAAGCCTTTTTTTTTTTTTTTGTAAATCACACAAGCCCAGAGGGACAGAAAGGAGGCACACAAAGAGAGCAGAAGGGAGGGATAGTTGGGAAAACTGTCCCTGTGTTGTTTCCTCCTCTGTCATCATTGTATTATGCGCTAGACTTTGGTACACAAAGAAATAACATGACATTTGTGATGGACGTCACAGTAACTTAAGCAGCTCACAGCTCTTGGCATTGCAATTCAATATTGCGATTTCTGCTTTGTCATTTCAAGTATGACTGGGTACATAAAGATCTTTGTGTTTACCAAGTGAGAGGACAGATTCTGATTCTATTTGAAATGTGTGGACAAGTGGATGTGTTTTTTTTTTCTTTTAAGACTGGATCCCAAATCTCAGAAGACTAGTGGAGTGTTCTGGACCAGGCCAGGTACCGACCCCCTCTGTCTGCCTTAATAAGATAAGCCCCTGTCATTGTATCGCCGCACCCGGCCGCCTTCAGCCCATAAAATATTCATGGAGCACAGCCGCCTCTTAAGTAAACTGGCCAATTTGTTGCGGAAAACGTGCATTAAGATTGGCTGGGACGATATGTCAGGCCCCCCCTGGGGCCAAGGCAGACTTGGGCTGCCATTATGATTCTCGAGTCCCTATTGTTGGCAGTCGTCAGAGCAGAGAGGGACAGGGGAGCAGCATGTGGGCTGTCTGTCGGTAATGGGTGTGTACTAAGGGTGGGCGAGGCAAAAAGCAGGAAGCAGTGGAAGATAAGAGCAGCTCACAAGAGGCTGCTTTTCAAGCACTCGCACGTTGATGGTGAGTTAAGGAGTGGGGAAACAATAAAGGCGGGGTCATGTTTGAATGACAATGGACACAAAATGGTGAGGGGGTGAGAAGCATGGATGCACACATGACTACATCATATAATGACAACGACAAACAAAAACAGCATGCACATATAGCCTCTCGCAAGAATAGATTTCAAGGATGACTTATCTCCCTGAGGATTCTGGCTGACAAATCTCTAAGGCATTAAAAAAACATCCATCCATTGTCTTCCACTTATCCAAGGTCGGGTCGTGGGTGCAGCAGCTTAAGTAGGGATGTCCAGACATCCCCCTACACAACCATTTCGTACAACTCACAATGAGAGGTGCCCAGAAGAACACCTCACCAGAGAGACATCCTAACAAGATACCTGAGCCACCTCACCAGGCTTCTCTCGATGAAGAGTATCAGTGGCTCCTGATGCCAAGTGCCAATGTGGACACCATTATGTCTGAACATGGTGTTCATTATGGACAATCCATAACGAGCATGGTAGTCCAATACCAGATCACTGCTCATGTTCTGATCCGGGTGGCTTTCACCCATCCACGGCCTTCGAAGTCTCACTGTCATTGTCCACTTGAGCAGTGAAGTCCCCCAACAGAACAAGGGAGTTCCCAGAGGGAGCGCTCTCCTGCATCCTCTCCGAGGACTCCAAGAAGGGTGGTTACTCGGAGTAGCTGTTTGTTGCATCGCCGCAAAAAACAGACAGGAAGAGAAGGCAGAGGTATGCTACCCTCTCGCCCACTGGTGTAATGCTGACGTAGAAGTATGGGAAAGTATGCCAACACCTGCTCAGCGCTTCTTATCGTGGTCAACTCCAGAGTGGAACAGAGTCCAACCCCTGCCAAGATGACTGTTCCTGAAATCCAAGTCATGTGTGAAGGTAAGCCCCGACTTTATTTACCTCGTCAGAACTTCTCAACCTCGCACATCAACTTGGACTCCTTCCCTGCCAGAGAGGGAACATTCCATCTCACTTTAACCAGCTTCTGTATCCAAGTATTGGACCTCCAATTCCCGGCCTGAACACGTGGGTGCAGGCCTGACTGCCAGGTACTCGCCAATGAGCACCAGCTCACTCCCATGTCTGACTCCAGAGGGTGGCTCTGGTGACAGGTGAGGGAAAAGTCCAACATTTTTTTTCTCATCATCGGAGGTTCTTGAGCTGTGCTTTGTCTGGTCCCTCACCGAAGAACTTTTTGTCATGGGTGACCCTGCCATGGGCAAAAAGCCCCAGACAACTTAGCTTCAAGGATGATTTGGATGCACAACCCGCTCATGAAGGGCCTCATAAAACTGTTGTGTGAATCGGGGAGGCTTCCTTTCGTGGGAGGTGAATGGGAAAAGGGGTCTGGGCAATATTCGTCAATAGCGGTGAGATCAGAGTGCAACGATGACAAGGTTGCTTCCGCAGAGGACAGACTGGCGAGAGTGACCAGGTTGCTCGCTGCGCCCCGACAGCCTGCTCGTCATCTGGTGCCAGAAAACTCTGGGGGATTGACAGGAAGCGGCCTGTGAATATCAAAAATGTGACATTCAATTGGTTTACATGCACAAAATAAACCGGAACTACTGCGCTTATATAGATTGAAATCAAAAACATTTCCAATGCATGTAGGCCTAACCACCTTCATCTGACCATGTTCGTTAAAAGTTGTTTTCAACCACCCAGACTATTCAACTGGAAACCAAATTCCTCTTCCGTTGATCAAATTAACTCATCAACATTTTAAATGGTGGCGTAACTGCCTGTCCACTTATATATTTTAAAATGAAAGCTGCATTTTTACACACACATTTGAACTGTAATTAACAATTATTACAGACAATGAAAATGTTTTCTTTGTATTTATGACAATTACTGAATAAAACTGATACATGTCTTTTGTTGTGACCGATCTTACCGTAAAAATAGTGTTCCCTTTATAATCAGTGAGTGCGAAGAACATTCACAAGTACAGTGGTCTGCAGGAGAATACAAAATGCTCCCACATGTCTGGTAAGCAGAGGATCAGTGATAGGCCTGCCTTAATGACTTGTCTTGCACCAGTTAGCAAGGAACAACAAGTCACTTTTCCTTCTTGAGAGATGGGCCAGTGATCAACTGTCATCTTGACAATCTCTTAAAGTATGTGGCTCATCTGAAAACATTATGTTTTTGGTAAAGTGTGTATTAGATCAAAATGTAATTGGAATTAAACATTGGGCATCGCAGCCTTAGCAGACTTTTACGAATGCCCGTACAGTTCAGACAGTATCGAGGCATTAATTCAGTTAACTTAAGATAAGATATCCTTTATTCGTCCCACACTGGGGAAATTTACAGCCTCCAGCAGCAAGAATGTATGTAGAAAGAAGAAAGGAGAAAGAGAAAAAAACCCAACAAACATCTTTCAATTAAATACAATATGAACACAATGGATAAATCGCAGTACTATTTGCAATTTTACTTCACATAATTTAATTATTATTATTATTATGATTGTTATTTTTTATTCATCAGCCTGACAGCAGTCGGTAGGAACGAGCGTCGGTATCTCTCCTTCTTGCAGCGCGGGTGTAACAGTCTCTGGCTGAAGGAGCTACCAAGTGCTGTCAAGGGCGGGCTGGAGGGGATGGGAGGGACTGGCCATCATAGCTTTTAGCTTAGTTAGCATCCTTCTGTTGCCCACCTCCTCCAGAGTGTCAAGGGAGCAACCCAGGACAGAACTGGCCTTCCTGACCAGTCGCTCGAGTCTCTTTCTGTCCCGGGCTGAGATGCTGCCTGACCAGCAGACAATGCCATAATGGATGGCCGAGGCCACCACCGAGTTATAGAACGTCTTAAGGAGTGACCCCTGAACCCCAAAAGACCTCAGTTTCCTGAGTAGGAAGAGTCGGCTCTGTCCTTTCCTAATCAGGGTGTCCGTGTTTGTAGACCAGTCCAGTTTGTCGTTGAGAAGAACACCAAGGTACTTGTAGGAGGTCACCCTCTCTATGTCCATACCCTGGATGTTCATCGGTGCTGGTGAGGACTTTTTCCTGCAGAAATCCACAACCAACTCCTTAGTTTTTCTAGGGTTGATCTGGAGGAGATTCTGCTGGCACCAGTCCACAAAGTCCTTTGTCAGTCCCCTGTACTCCCGATCGTCCCCTTCCGTAATGAGGCCAACAATCGCAGAGTCATCGGAGAACTTCTGAAGGTGGCAGTTTGGAGTGTCGTGTCTGAAGTCCGAGGTGTAGAGGATGAACAGGAATGGAACCAGAACAGTCCCCTGCGGCGCTCCAGTGCTGCAGAGAAGCCGGTCCGACTCACAGCTCTGCAATCTCACGTACTGCGGCCGATTTGTGAGGTAGTCTATGATCCATGCTGTGAGATGGTGGTCCACTCCTGCATTCTGCAGTTTGCCTCCCAGCAAATTGGGCTGGATGGTGTTGAAGGCACTGGAGAAATCAAAGAACATGATTCTCACAGTGCTCCCAGCATTCTCCAAGTGTGACAGCACTGAGTGGAGGAGGTAGATAATGGCGTCTTCCACGCCGATGCCAGGCTGATAGGCAAACTGCAGCGGGTCCAGTGACGGGCTCACCAGCGGTCGAAGGTGGGCTAGGATGAGTCTCTTATAACCTCATTTGTTGACTGCAATGAGAGGAGCCTTCCAATAGGGACAGACTTTTCATGTAATTATCAGAATAAGAATCAGAATCATCTTTTTTGGCCAAGTATGTAAAACACACAAGGAATTTGTCTCCCTTATAACACGCTGCATTAGTATCATCGTAAACAAGGATATGACAATAGGTATGGAAGGACATTTCGTAATGTAAGTGAACCATAGTGCGGTGGTACCACCTAGTGACAACTGTGAGACAATGTGCAAAGTATCAAGCAGAGCTAAAGTGATCAGTGGTAGAATACAATACTATGACAGTTTGTACAGTTGGTGCAGAAAATAATTGAACCATTTTAGAGTGACCAGTAGCAGTATTTGTTGTATAAGAAGAGTGACTATGTCAGTGACTGTTTAGGGAGTTAATGGCTAGAGGGAAGAAGCTGTTTAAGTGTCTGCTGGATTTGGTGCGCATGGATCTGCAGTGCCTGCCTGAGGGGAGTAGCTGCAAAAGGTGGTGGCAGGGTGCGGGGGATCCAGGAAGATTTTCCGTGCCCTTGTCTTCATTCTTCCAGTGTGCAAGTCCTCAAGACTGGGTAGTGCCGTGCAAATGATTTTTTCCGCCGTCCTAACTGTCTAATGAAGTCAGATTTTGTCCTTTTTTGTGGCGGCCCCAAACCAAATGTGATGGAAGAACACAGGATTGATTCGATGACTGCCGTGTAGAACTGACGTAGCACCTCCTGTGGCAGGCCATGCTCCCTCAGCAGCCTCAGGAAGTACATCCTCTGCTGGGCCCTTTTCAGGATGGAGATGGTGTTGATTTCCCACTTCATGTCCTGGGAGACTGTGATTCCCAGGAACTTGAAGGTCTCGACGGTTGACACAGGGCAGTTGGATAGTGAGAGGGGCAACTGTGGAGAAGGATGTTTCCTGAAGTCCACGATCATCTCTACAGTCTTGAGCGTGTTCAGCCCACGGTTGTGTCGGCTGCACCAGAGCATTATTATCATTATGATGTCATTTGTTTTCATATACAACTAAAAGGACACGTGCCTTGAATTCAATTGATGGCGTTTGAGACCGAGTGTATTTGTGGCTGTATAAAAGTGTCTCTATGTGTGTGAGGGCCGTGCTGGTGACTGACGAAGAGGTCATTCTCTTTAACAATAGACAGGTTTTTGTGAGAACGGAAATCCAATTAGGCACACCGGAGATGTGATGGCATTTAATAAATAACTGGCCTTGGCCTCTTTGTGGTGACTGCTGAATTAGTACAGTGTGTGTTTTCTTGTGTGTGTGTGTGTGTGTGTGTGTGTGTGTGTGTGTGTGTGTGTGTGTGTGTGTGTGTGTGTGTGTGTGTGTGTGTGTGTGTGTGTGTGAATGTATGTAGCTGTGCACATAGACAACAACACACTCCACTCCTTCCAAGTTATTGTCTTGTACTGTTCCATCTCTTCTACACATCTTGAAAGAGTTACGTTCCTATTTGGCCTCATGAGGAAGGCATTATAGTCAAGATACACTGGAACAACCATTCATTGTTTCTTTCACCACCAGAATGTGCTTATGCATTTACACACACATGTGCGTGCGCATGCACACACACACACACACACACACACACACACACACACACACACACACACACACACACACCCCAGCCCCTGAATTGTGTGCATTATTCCCAGCCAGGAAAAAAATCAATGAAAAGCAATATTTCTATTGGATTTAGTTTATGTTCTCGACCTTTTCTCTGGTTCCTAGTTTGTCATGCAGCGGTGAGCAGATGACCCTATGACCTCTACTGAGTGTCACAGGATTAAGAACACTTTATTATTATTATTTTTTCACAACTGCTCCTTTCATATTACTTCCATATGACCGTGTATGCAGCGGGAAACCTTGCTTGATGCCTAGAAAACCCGCACCTGTTGTCCTTAAGAGTTTCTTGCTCGTTTTTTCCTGACTAGCTGAACATTTCAGTGATGATATGTAACAGTAACTCCAAGCCTGCTCTCATACGAGAGTATGTCTGCGGGACACATTTCTGCACCCAATGTCACCAAAGTGACTCGGTGTTCAGAAAGCGAGCGTGTCTGGGGAGATAATGAGTTCCCGGAGGCTAGAGAAGCGTTGACTGAATGTGGCTGCATGAATGTGATTTTTCCTCGAATAGTAGTCCGAGATTAATCTTTCAGCCACTAACTCCAAATTGTTCTCACTCCAGTCGACCCCCTGCCGGATTGCGCTGTAATGAGAAACGCGTCTGCTCCACGTCTGTCCGCATGTCTCGTTCTTGCCTCTCTGCAGTTGACGATGCAGACAGCAGATCACTCCCAGGAGAATAATCCCTAAAACATGATCCATCATGTCGACAGAGGCGCACAAGAGTCTTGAATAGAAGACAATATCATGTATAACGCTGATAGACACCTTAAGCACTTTTCCTCTTGATGCTGTCAGATCGGGTGTGGACGACGGGTGGGGCAAAGCTGCACTGCTTTGGGTGTGGTCCCCGAAACTTTGTAAGTTTAGCAGGATATGGAAGGTGTCCTTGCAGGCTACCTTGAATCCATCCATATCATTGGACACCCACTGCAACGAAACACTTTTGGTGAACAACAGCATAAACAATGTGGCATGAGTCAAAAGGTGGCAGTAAGTCACAATTGCTGTATATGTCCTTGTAAACATAAAAGCACACGAAAGACGGCATGCACAGGCGGGCTATACGAGCGAGGACGGAGCAGCCGTGCTCGTATGTCGTGAGCGCAGATTAAAAAAAGGGGCATGATATTGCTGTTATAACTAATTTTTTATTGTTTCTCTTCCTGTATTCCACTTAATAGAGGAACATAAATTTCATGTCAGAGCACATACCTTGCGATGATCATCGGCACTATCGTATGCAGACAAAGCTGTAAAGGGACAATTTTGGCACACGTGAACAAGTTAGCGCAACGCCATCTTGTTTCCAAATGTCTTTGGTGATTCAGAAATTCCCAGCAGTCCAATATTTAGAGCCAAGGGGTGTCTTGTAAGATGCTGCGGCAAGGACGTTTGGGTACATTTGAGTGTTTTATTACCCCCTAATATTCAGTCTGCATGCAGTTGTATCTCCACCAATGTCGGGAAGCAATGTGGGAGAAAGTGTTGAAGTGTGTGACAACTTTGTAAGCAATGATGAGCGACGGCTGCTTTCGAGTGCTCCAAGGCCACCATGCTTCAATTTACGATATGAGTTATACTATCTGAGTTCACCATTTCTAATAAGTTCCTTACATGCATAACGATACTGCATATTGGAGGACAAATTTATCACCAAAAGTGACTCAAGGAAAATCTGCGCTTTCAAGGGAACATACAGTACGATGAAAGATCCACTTTTAATGGTTTGTATACAGATAGTTGGGTCTCTGGGGCGCCTGCACACCATCCAAGTGTGAAATTAACCAAGCAATTGGGAACTGGGAACGGTTTGTGATCAAAGTTACATAATATGCATTATTTAAGAAATCAATGTGAGCGTCTGCTGCCTCCAATGATGTGATGGCGCTCGGCAAGTGTGCTCAGCTATGACAAATAACTTGCTGACTGCTCGCCCCGATGCGTGCCCGATGACAAGCTTAGAGCACCTCTGAGGGGGGAGTTCTTTTCACTGCCAAAAAGAAGTGATGGTTCAGAATTGCACAAGTTGTATAGGAACCTTGAATCTTGATGGCCAAACAGGGAGTCTAAGTGGGCTTCACATTTGCATGCACATGCGGGGGAATTCACTGCTATACAGCATGCCACAGTGGCGCAGATCTACATGTGAGGCCACTTTCAACATGACTACTTTGTGCTCACCCCCACTGCGCAAGCCTGGTGCGACACGCTGCTCCATTACTGAGCCCCCTGTTGAGCATGCATGCACATGCATGCTCCATAAGTGCAGAGGTCACCATGCTTTAAAGAGCAGTTTTGCATATGTGGTTCATTTGCAAAATGCTTATTATTAATCATGTCCATTCATTTGAGAAATGGATGTGTGAGTTAATTACGAGATCCTTCGTGTCAAATGGATAACCGCGTTGATGCAATAAACAGTAGACATAAGCCACAGATCAGAAAACTAAGAATACTGTGCGGTGCTGTTTTCATAAAGCTTGAGCAAGGTTGAGTGCAGAGCCCTGTGAGTGTTGTAAAAGAAGAGCTGCTGTTTCTTGGTGTTTTACCAACATATGAGGATGTGGGAACTGTCCCTATTCACACTGGCCCACTGTTCCTATATTTTACACGTGCACCAAATGCTTGTCCTCTCGGTTATATCCAAAACTGAATTCTTCATATTCTACTCACCGTCTATGTGAGTAATGTGTCTGATAGCATATGTGCTCTCTGCAGGAAAAGCATTAAATAGCTTGCCATGTTGCACGACACACACACAAACACACTCATGCACGTACACGACAAATAGTAGCCACGTGTTATGCCACATGGTTGTGATCGTTGTACATGCACATTTGTAAGTCCTCTCTAAAATAAAATTATTTGTCTCTCACTATTTAGACCTTGACAAGAACAATAAATGGTGACAAAAATGTCAGCCATGGTGACCTGTTTTTAATTGAAAATAGGCCATTCTTAATGTCTCCTTAACCCTTCATCAGTATCTCAATTTTCACCAGATTACAGTTCACAGAGCAGCATGCATTTCAAGGTAAAATTACACGTTTTTTTTTGTAAAGCGTATGCTGTAGATTGTGAAAATTCGAATTATTAGTGAGGTTTTGTCAAACAAGTCACCCTCCACCTAACACACATACAAAACCTTTGAAAATCTTTGAAGTCAAGATGGCGCCCGAGTAGGCAGCCGTCAGCAAGTGCTCTCATGAGCCTTGCTTTTTTTTGTTGTTCTTGTGTTTCTTTTGTCACTTTGTGTTTGTTGTTACGTCGTGTGGACTTGATGTGGACCTTTTTCAGCATTTTTTGGCCATGACATTCATCAAGGAGGAGACTCTGTGCTTGGTGGTTGCGCCTTCTCGGCAGCATGGGTATACCAGCACTGTTTTTGACTGGAGGAATGTCGGCGCCATTTGACTGTCGTTGCTGGACAGTCCCGGGGCGCTTGTGTCTTGCGCCTGTAATGGGCAGCATTTTTCACAGCCCCGCTTTGTTCAGCGGAGAGATCGGTGCTGTTGAACGGTCTGCGGCTGGATGGATGGAGGTCTTGAGGAGCCGACGATGAGAAGAAAGGAGCGTTGGCGCGGAGTGCCGATGCGGATTTGGAGCTGGGAGTCGCGGCTTGGAGTTTGAAGCGGATTATGTGGGACAGGAGAAGTGAACTAATCTCTTTTCGTCAATGGACGCTACAGCTTTGTGTTTGCTTTCAAAACTTTGCTTGTAGCAGACGTGTGCACATTTTCAGCATGATGTCTCTGATCCACTGGTGAAAGGACACTTTGATCCTCTCCTCTTTCATCTATAACTGCTTCAGACAACAAAGTGTATGCAGAAAAGTGGTGAAGATTGCACGACTGTCTCTGTCCTATGTGTTGTCTTGTGTTATTTTTGTTATTTTTGACTTCAAAATGGCGCCGCGAGAGTGGCTGCCTTTCCAGCAGCTCCTATTTTTTTGTTGTTCTACTTCTTCCTTTAATAACTTTGCTGCTGTGAATCTGGAATTTCTCCATTGCGAGACTAATAAAGGTTTTCTTAATCTTAATCTTAAACACTTTTTTCGAAAGATGGATGCAGTTAACAGGTTTTCTGATTAGAGTTCTTTTCTTCAGGTGAAGATGGATAACTTGTTCAAGATGCCCTCGAAGGACATTCGTTTTTGGGGGGGTGGGGTGGGGTTGTTATACTGTAGTTTGGTGACACAGATTGGCTTGCTTGGTTTTAATTATCAGGTATAAAGAAATCAAAAACTGCAACGGACAAGAGAACGTGAACGCCAGAAGTGAAGTCTCCCTAAAATGCAGCGGGGGTGGTGGAAACCAATTCCCATAAACCAACAGTCTTGTGTCTCTTAATTGTTGGAGTGACATTCCCTTACTCAAGGGAATCTCTGCATCTCTCCAGTAATTCATCCGCTGTGGTTCTTGCTCAAGATGCAACTTTCGGCTACTCTCCTCTCCTCCCAGACAATATGCTTGTCGCCCTTTTCTTTTTCCCTGTTCAGCTACAAGATAAAGCTGTAGACCTGGCTTTCATGATGGTGGTGTTTTTACTCGCTCGGTGTTCAAACATGCAACACTCAGTCGAAGATTTGAGTGAAAGTGCACCTGTTGATCATGTTCACATTTTCCTGCTTTGACAACTTTTGAGCACACATCTTTTCTTCCTTTCATTCCTTTCACCTGCCAGATGAAAGGTGATACAAACCCCCAACCAGCCGACACCTTCTCCATCACTTCACAAGCATTAAAAAGGCAAATGCAGTCTCTCGAGACAAACGGAAAGGATTTAGGGATGCAATGAACACAAAAAGTGGTTCTTCCCTCATGTATATCCAGCGCACACGCTCAGCATGTATGCCGGAGAGAGGCCAGGGTTTCAGTAATAAGCGCCAAAGAAAGAACGTTTTCAATCCTGTGTGAGAGAATGTGTTCAAGTGTGGCATTATAGACTGACCGATCTGAGGGGCAAAAAGAGGCCCTTCCTATGTTCAGATCATGAAGGAACAGCGCAACGAGTTTTCCTCTTCGAGGTGGGAGCCAAGCTTTTTTGTTCTTGTGCAGAGCACAATAAAACAGTCAAGAATAATAATGCTTCATGTGGTGCAGTTTGAATAATGTAACGTATTTGAGTCAAACACCATGGCAACCATGAGAATATATTTACATGGGAAGACATTCTTGTCGATTTATTTCTCTTGTGTTTCTAATTTCTCGACCTATTCGAAGCAGCAGTACTGCATGTGGGCCGTCACACCGGCTGACTTCTTGTTTGCCCAACCAACCTACGAAACTATAAAATCGATGCTTTTGACACAAAGAGGCACTTGACCATAACAGTGGAGTGCACATTTGATTAATGTGCCAGTCAAGGGGCTCGTGAATCACGAAAGTGAGGCTGTGTAGGTATAAAGTTTTTGAGTTGAGTGAGCACCGAAAAACGTCTTCATCCACTTTGTGTTTACTTCAAATGAGGAACAAAATCCTGACGGCCATACGGATTTCACTTCCTTGCTTGGCTGATCCAGTACATGACGGCTTCTCTTTTTGGTGCCTTCATACGATGATGACGAGACGAAGAAAAGAAAGTGATTTGTTTCTCTTCCTTTATCCCACTTTGCTAAAACAAGTCCCGTAAAATCTGACAATTTTGATTCTCGCCGCCATCAAAATGAAAGACTCCCCAACTGCCTGACGCAAAAGGAATTTTTGAGATTTGTGACAAATGTTGGAAGGCACCTTTCCCTCCAAATTTCCCACTTGGCAGTGATGGAGTGACTGTCTGATAGCGTGATCTGCTCGTCTGCTCTGCACATGCACACTGTGAAGCGCAGAAGTACGCCAACGTCTACCTCCCAAGGCTCGTTGCATCTTTGCCTGCGTCTCTTTTCAACTCACACCCACGGCTTCTTTCGCTCTGCCTGACAGGAGGTATTGGCAAACAGTTGGAGGAGTCAAGCGATTTCCTGTAGAGTGGAGCAGAACTAAAATCCAGGTCCAGGATATACTGCAGCATCAACCTACTCATTGTCTACTTTTTGCCACATTTATCTACGCCACTCTGTAAAATGGCGTGTCTATTATTCCAGCTAAACTTTGTTTTGAAAGACAATGTTTTTGTGAGCCCGCTGGTTGTCCAAGTTGCGATCTAAAATGGAGGCAAATTTCTAGGTAACAGCACTAACACTAATTAGGGACCACTGCTTGAGGGTCTGCCACCAATTCTTCCCCAATGTCACCCGAACCACAACCGGCTTTTGAGACTCATCGATAAATAAATGAGCAGTAAAAATTCCCCAGGAATAGTGAATTTCAGGACACTTTTCAACTACATCTTAGAGCAGGGGTGTCCTACCTTACTTTTCAAGCAACCAACCTCCCGCAATTAACACAAGTGTGCACTCACACACACGGCATGATTGACAAGACAACTGCCATAACGGTCCCTAACATGAATGAAATTTGAGTTTGTGAAAAGGAAATCACTGTCTACTTTAGTAGAGACCTGACGCAGAGGTATGGGGCGCACTTTTGCAGTGTTTTAAGTGCAGAAAATATTGTACGGACATGTACCGTTATAAAATGACTAGCTGGTGCGCCGCCCTCCGGGCGGCTCTTCAGCTAGTTCCTGCGGAAGGCTGGTAAGTTGGTTCTTCGGCCCACAAAAGTGTTGTTGCTTGGTTCAACTTTTTGTTCATCTTCATTGCTTATCGCGAAAATAAATGATGTTTAGCTCTACTAAATAACTAACAATTTCATTGCAATGCTTGTGGGTAGACAAAATTTTTTCGCTAAGATGCCCGCGCGATCGTAGTGACCCACTGCCTGAGCGGCGCAGTGGCGGCGCGCAGCGGCGCGGTGAAGTAGGTACGTTTTGAAAAGGGACAGACGGAAGGACAGACCGCGTGCGGGACGACGCGCAATAGATTCTCCTGGCACTCCAAATTCCTATTCTTTGCCAGGTGCCTTCGGTGAAGTGTAGCTGAAACAAACTTTGAATGAGAACAATAATAATAATAAATATATGTATTCCTCAGCCTGGTGGTCGACTGGTTAGCGTCTTTGCCTCACAGTGCAGAGTGCAGGGTTTGATTCCGGCTGATGCCCACGGCCAACGCTTCTGTTGACATCACAGCATTTCTGTACAGTTGGGCCAACACTTGAAAATGGCACAGCAGCTAAATCAGAGGAGGGAAACTCAGTATGGGAGGCGGCATTCAAAGACAATTCAACTCAACTCAATTCAACTCAACTGTATTTATAGAGCACTTTCAAACAGCCATCACTGCATACAATTCAGCTAAACACTTTGGCTTCTCCTCAAGCAGTCCTGTTTCATGCTAATGAGCCAATGCTAGCAGCAAACCTTGCGACTTTTTCTTGTGTTATCGGAAACCTTTCGGTGCAGTCAGAGGATGCCTACGCGTTGAGACGGCGAGTAAATTGTGCTTGCATGCTGCCAGAAAGTAGAGGCATAGATTGTTTTTTCCACTCAGAGACGACACTTCATAACCAAATTGCCAATTTGCACTTGTCAATTAGCATGGATCACAATTCTCCTGTTCTTAATTTACTGTGTCTCATCCTTTGTTGTTGGCTTATATTTTGTTTTGACTTCTTTAACCGATACTCTGGTGAGATTTCCACTCTCTGGTGGAAGCATGCCTTTATTTAACTTAACTAAATTAGCTGGAGAAATGTGTGATACGGAGCCGAGAAAACGCAACAGGGGGTCCAACGCAAGAGGAAAGGGGAAGACAAGGAGGTGAAATTGCACTCTTCACTGCTCTGCGCCCCGTGCCCTCTTCTCTGAACATAAGAGTGATGAGGTGTTGATTGCCTGTGGGCACAAGTGGTTTCTCCAAACACTCTAAAAGTGGCCCATCCTCTGATTAGACTTGAGCGTTTTAACGGCAAATAGGGCTCAACACTCAGCCGTACATTCTGGCACTGAGACAGACCTCCAGGCAAGATGCTTTCATTAAAGGCCCACACAGACCCAAAGGTTGATAAGATTGAAAAAAAAAATAGTGAGCTGCTGGAAACCAAACAATTTACGATGTAGGCAAATGTATCTATTAAAAAAAAAGAAACCCTTTTTGCGAGGCATTTTCTCCCCATCTGATATGATCACGAATGAGGGATATTGCGCGACATAGTGGCGAGTGCTTCGAAGGAGCAGATCTTGACAACCAAACTCGAAGAAGATGGATATTTGTAGCCCCACAGTAAGTAAATGATACGATCATATGGCCAGATAGAGCAAACAAGCACACACTCACACATGTCAATGTAATAGTGTACAAACAGCATGTGAATAGAAATTAAGCTTTGGTCAGCAGGTGCGCGGCATATTGCAGGTCGCCATTTATGGGAAGAGCTGGTCGAAGGGCAGAGGGCGGAGGGATTTTCAGCCCTGGGAGTGCATGCGTGTTTCAAGTGGCTCAAATTTTTATGCATCATGTCGTTCCTCTTATCCAACAGCGGTGCTTGTGTCAACTGTGTGTTTGATGCGAAGCCATGAGACCTTTCAGCGCTTCACTCTGTGTGGATAAATGGACATTTGAATGTAATCAACCCATGAGCCTTTTTTTGCAGCTCAGGTTTACTATACATTAATACAGTGGTTCTTAATCTTATTAGAGATACTGAACCCAACCGGTTCATATGCACATTCTCCGAACCCTTCATTAGTGAAAAATATGAATGTTTTTTTTTTTAACAAATTCAAGACATAAAAAAATGCATTTATTAAAAACAGAAAAAAGTCAACACAATTATTTTCAGTATAAAGTACGTATTTTAATTATGCACAAAATGAACCAGCTGGTGATGGCCAAGCGGGCATGTCATAACTAATTGACATGTTGAATCGGGCGTGTCTCAACCTCCATAGCAGAGGCTCTGTCGACCCCCTGAGACTGATTCACCGAACCCCCAGGGTTCGATCGAATCCAGTTTAAGAACCACCGCATTAATAGAAGGGCACATGTACATAAAGCATACGTAAGCCTGGCACTTTAGAAAAGGTTGGATTAATCACTGCATTTTATTTACTGGTGTAATTGAAACATGTTTGATAAATACCTTTTTTTTTTTTTTGCAAACTCTAAATTTAAGTCAATGAACAAATTTAGACACCTCTTGGTGTCTCTCATATATTAAGAGGATGAGAGAAGATGAACGTTCTCCTCTTCTCAAGACCTTTTTGAGCCACAACAAAATGTTACACATGAGCCACAAAAAAAAACACAACACATGGTCAGGTATCATGCATGCTTGATCTTGTCATCAATAAATGATGGTGGTTTCATCACCAAGATAATGTACAATGAACATTATTGGTAAATTTGAATGGAATTCAGTATAGCCTGTGGGCATTCCACTGTGGGTATTCTGTTTTCTCTTTGTCAATGCGGTCTCTTGAATGTGTCTTTATGTGGGTGAAAAATGAAACAAAATGTTGTCGTTTAAGACCGTACCATAACAAACAACGTTGAGAGAGAGTCTGAATGTGCTGTATGATACAGACACAAGCATGCAATATTGCCCTCGCTCGAATAAGGCCAACGACAAGACAGTCTATAAGTACTAAGCTGCTGAGGAAATTAACCGCTCCACCGACTGGAGGATGGAGAAATCATTGTGGAGTCCGGTATGCCCCTGTGCACCTGTGTAATTGTGTTTCTAATAAATGTGGCTGCCATGTAGGGGACTTAACACCTTTCCGACTTCCAGTGCTCCTACTACCTCTCTAGTGCAACCTCCCCTTCATTCATTTAGAGCATATTAGCGTGAGCTAGCATGCAGTGCGCCGGGGCCGACGCCAACTTCATTACGGCGTGATTATGCAAAATCAGCAGAGAGGGGCCGGAGAATCAAAGCTGCCACTGGAGATGAGTGAGTCGTATAGTAAGTGTCCTCCGCCCCGCCAGATTGGCCGAGGAAAGATGAGAGAACCCGGAGATCACATTCTCCACTTGAGCATCAAAATGATTTCCAGCAGTGTGACAGATGTCGACGTATATCCAGCGAGAATGCGGGAAGGCAAGACGAGGGTGTGAAAGCCAGACAGAACTTGGAAAAATCCATATAGATTCACGGAGCGGCAGATGACAAGTGTGAGTAAAATGGATGCTCACACACACAAAGGTTTAACGTCTCTTCCTTCTTTTTTGTTCATGATGTCGGGACCGTGCTTGGGCACAACGGCCAGTGTAACATTTAGCCACGTTGAACGCTGATGCGAAAGGTGCCATTTATATGTGAATCTGAACATGAGTGAAGACACAAGCGGCATACATCACTTTTGGAGCAGATAACGCAACCCCGCTGAGGGTGACCAGAGGGTGGGAGGCCTGTGGCGCAAAGATGGAAGAAGACACGAAGAAAGTGGTCACACTTCACTTCCTGTAGCCCTATCTCAGCCGCACGGACCCTGGACATGACTAGCCCCACCTTATCAGTGCTCTCCTTGCCTTTTTCTCCCGGCACCGTGCGGAACGACATGCTGGAAACACTACGTCAGAGATAGGGCGAGTCAGTGAGCAGCACTATCAGGCTCGGGCATGGCACCTGCTGGTCTTTGAGCTGTTCAAGGTGCGACTTTAACAGTGAACATTTTTGTTCTCCCTCAGGTGCACAGACGTGCTGTCACAAATTTTCAGCCTTGCTAAGACACATATGCTTTGAAAGGAAAATAAATGAACTCCAAAACGGAATAAAGTAAAATGTAAGCGCCAACTCCAAAACGGAATAAAGTAAAATGTAAGCGCCATGCAAAGGTTCTTTTTGCGAAGATTCGAGATGTCTTCAGTTTTCTTGGCATGAATAATCGGAAGTTGTAAGAAGGCCTTGTTGGGATGCGGGGATGGCGGGTGGAGGAGGGTTGCTGAATCAATAGCCATAAGGATCCGGCTCCTGTTTGCTTTCAAGATCTACAGCCAAAGGAGCCGGTCATCAAAAGTTAATGAGCTATTTAGAACACGTTGCTTCCTTTGCTCTGCGCTGAGACAACAGCATAGGAGAAAATAGCTCTTGTGGTTGTTGCTGTGTGTTTTATGTCTCATGCAGATCCGTACAAAGGTAGACCACTGAGTGGAGAGCGCAACGTAGCCAAAAGGGTTATCACGCAAGTGCATTTGTATGGCCTCATCCCATCCCCTTTTCTGGCCACTAGTGCGCACCCCAAACTTGTCAGCAATAACACACACTCCTGCCTCAAATGAATCTTAAAAGGATCCATTTTAACAAGTCATGCTTGTCTGACATTAGTTTTTTTCAAATAACCTTGAGAGCAAAATGAGTTTTCCTTTTCTCAAATTTTAAAGCAGAATGTTCTGTTTTGAAGCCGAGCAGTGACAATGTCATTTTAATCACACTGTTTGCTGTGGCTCCCATCACCACTCAGATATTACCCAGAAAATTATGACCATCCTCCTTTTGCCTCTTGCCTTCCTCTTCCCTTATCTCCTTTATGCGCTCCTCTTCTTCGTTGTTTCCCATCTCCCTTCCTCCACCTGGAATTGTCTAAGGATGCCTGAAGTGACACGGCCGACATGTCGTGCAGGACTCCCGCCAGCTTCCCGACTTTCCCAGCCACGAGCGATGTTAAAGGGATGTCACATAAATGTGGCAGACCTAAAACTTATGATGGGTGAATTCCCCTGCAGGAGATTTGGGAGACTACAAAATGCTCAGGAAAGACAAGTGTGTTCATTTAGAATGAATACATATCATGAACAGATAATCTTATTTCAAATTAATCTGAGACTCTTTTCCAAGAGGTCAGACGACTACAGTTTATTTTTTTTCTTTAAAATTAACTTGGAGGATGCACCCAGCAGTGTGCTCTCCACAAATACACTTCAACCTCCAATTCACACATTATCCCAGACCCCAGAGGACTTGATCCTCACCAAGTGGCCTTTAAATGGTCAACCTCCAAAGGCCTTTCGTCTCGGTTTAGCCATTCCTGCTGCGTCTGTCTGTCATCCTGGCCACCATCGCTCGTCCAGTGCACAAGTCGCATGCAGTGCAGCCAAGGGTTGAACTTCAATTCACAGCAAACTTTGCAGACCAACAGCACCTGAGGGAAATTCACCTTCCACTCTTGATTCCTTTTAAAATGACCTGGCTTCAACTTGTCATTGAACCCCAAAGAAAATTACAAAACCTACTGCTCGGGGTTGTGCTGCTACTTTTGTAAAATATTATTACTCAGTTTAGGGCGGCCCGGTGGTCCAGTGGTTAGCACGTCGGCTTCACAGTGCTGAGGTACTGGCTTCAATTCCAGCTCCGGCCTCCCTGTGTGGAGTTTGCATGTTCTCCCCGGGCCTGCGTGGGTTTTCTCCGGGTGCTCCGGTTACCTCCTACATTCCAAAAACATGCGTGGCAGGCTGATTGAACACTCTAAATTGTCCCTAGGTGTGAGTGTGAGTGTGGGTGGTTGTTCGTCTCTGTGTGCCCTGTGATTCAGGGTGTCCCCCGCCTACTGCCCGAAGACAGCTGGGATAGGCTCCAGCACCCCCCGCGACCCTAGTGAGGAATGAGCGGTTCGGAAGATGAATGAATGAATGAATACTACTCAGTTTGAACAGCCATGCTCCTTACCCCAATCCGTCCAAATGACTTGGCTGTTTCACGTACGGCCACCTCGATGTGCAAAAAAAAAAAAAAAAAGGGTGCCAACCAAAGATATTTGCTCCAGTGAATTTTATTGCTATGTCGCTGAAACAGAAAAATGGTTTTCTTGTTGTCAATTCTTTTTGAATTGATTCAATGTATTTGGTACACAGCCTCAGGGGAGTGACAACGGTGTCCATTTTAACTGGAAGAATACCTTGACTGTCGTCAGTGGTCCACTGTGTGGCTCCTACCTTATTGTGTTTTGTTTCCTTTTCCTTATTTCGATGTGGGCTAGGTGTCTCCCTAATTATTGCACCTGTCTCACCTCCACGCCTGCCAGCCTTCACCTCGTCAGCCACACTCACCCCTCGCAGCATAAAGGCCACGCTGAGGAGCCACCCGATGCCAGTTCATCAGCCGTCTTTCCAGCCATACTCGCTGCTGCCAACCTGTTACGTTCAAGCCTTCCTGTTGAACTCGATTTGATTTCTCTGACTGCTTTGGTTCCTACCTCCTCGACCTGTCCATCTTCCTGACAAGAAACCAGTTTTGAGTTCATTGTGTCTGCCTGTGGGCCCTGTGCTCATCTCAATATCCGCTTAACATGAATATATATTTGTCTTTTGAACGGTATCTTACATGTGCTTCGGCGTATTCTGTTCTAACTAGGGGTCTGTAACCATAGGGTTTTTTTTGGGACTGAGGCAATATGTATTTAAGTATATAAGGATTTGACATAATGCAATTTTTTAATGATACAATTCGATACCATAAATGCAATTTCGATCAAAAATTATGACGCAGTAACGCTAAAGGTGACATCACATAAATGCAATACACTGCTGTTTTAAATGCTGAGTCATCTTTGAGTTCAATAATTGTCTGTAAAACATCCTCACTTTTTTCTGCTTCACAGAACTGAAAACACCACCTTAGATAACTTTCATTCCAAATATTGAATAATTTTCGAATGAAATATCTGCATGCAAGAAATGGGTAGACATCATTTGCAAAAAAGGGTAAATTATTTTCTGACAGTGGACATGACTTTTATTCAAATATTTCCGTATTCAAAATGATGTTTTATACCATGACTGCTGTTAGTGACTGAGACAAGGCTTCAAGGCTTTGCAATTTCAGCCCCCTTTAATCATGATGCAAGGTTTTTTATTTCCTTTCTGGTTTGCCGTCCCAGATATATTTATAGACGTTGCTTTTACTGATAACTCTTGAAAAAAGTTTGTGGTGGAGATGGCAGTGACAAAATCAGGTATATAAGTTGTGAACTTATTTTAACACTGGAAATTTCCCCATCAAATGTGATTTTCCTTTCCATACATTTTTGTCAGAGAGAGAGAGAGAGAGATGATTATAATTCACGAAACATACCGTAGGTCCATCAATTTCTTTGAGGTACCAATACATTTCAAAAGCTCTACCCGTATACATCACTGGCACACATCACTATATTTTCGTTGGACTTATCCATTACAAACAGCGAAGGGCTAAGGCCGGGCTGTTACTTTCTGAGACTCCTTTCCATCGTCATCGGTCACTGACAAGTCTGCAGGACTGGAGCCTCTGAATTATTGAAGAAGCCACTGTCCCAAAGGTGAGATGCCATGTGGAAGTCTTTGTTCTCCAGCCATGACAAGAGGAGAGGGCTTGATGAAACATCCTGGGCTGCTTGCACAACATCCGTCACTGCATTGCTCGCTCACGCGGGCGTGGAATAAAAGTTTCCAGAGTTTTATCAAACACCAGAATTAAAAGTTTAAGAAGACATGCAATATTTAATGGCTATTGCACCATGGACGTTTACCTGTACATAATGCAGTGTTTATTTAAGTATGTTGCCCCTCTGTGGACTGTATTATTACATGCATACATGAATAAGTGAATGTTATGTTCCTGAGGCGGCCAGGCTTACCCAGCGCACCAGTCGTAATACCATACTCACGTTCCCTCTGAGCTCCCGTTTTATTGCATTACATAGCCATGATCCTCTAGCTGCATATGAAACCTGATAACAAGCTGCAACCTTTGATTTACCCACCTCGGAGACCCGCTCAACCCTCACATTGTCGGTAAGAGCTCGCTGCCCTGAAATCAAAGGCATTTGAATCACGCTCATGAGTAGGGCCCAATAAATCAAATACCTTAATGAAGTCTCATTGATTTTAAATACAACACTAAAAATAAGGTATTATTTTAAAGATGTGTTGGGCTTTTTTTTCATTGTATAAAAACAATTCCCATTTGTCCAAATTTTTGTACACTCTAAACCATAGGTGTCAAACTCCTGTCCTGCATGTTTTCCAAGTGTCCCTGCTGCTACACACCTGATTCAAATGAACAGGTTCAATATCAGGCTTCCGCAGAGCTTTCTGATGATCTGATCATTTGAATCAGGTGTGTTGCAACAGGGAGACTTGGCAAACATGCAGGACAGGGGCCCTCCAGGACCTGAGTTTGACACCCCTGCCTCCATTTCTTGTCTCGTCTTCTCTGTATTGGATGGGGCGGGGCTGTGTCTTGTAACCTACCAGGTGAGTGCTTGAATCAATTAGTGGAGCCCAAATTCAAAGCAAACACGGCGAAGCTGCATTTAGCCGTTATGCTCCACACAAATGGAATACGCTGCCAAGAGAATTGAAATTGAAGTCAGCCCCAAATGTGAAGTGAGTCCAGGTTACAAACCATGAGTAAACCCACAGAAGCATCAGGAGAAGATGCAAACTCCGCACAGAGGTTTCAAGTTTGAGTGAAGGCTGTGAAAACTTGCATAAAGGTGATATCTTAGTTTCCTTTATTATAAATGCGCTAAAGTGTTAAATTGAAATCGGGAAAAAAAATTAATCGCTGCAGGTGAATGCTTTCCATATGCAAACCGATGGCAGATGGTGACCAGCGAATTAAAAACAGCTTTTTGAACCTCATTAACATTGGAGCAGCAATGCCAAATTGCCGTCTGCAGGGTTAGGAGATTTTTGTCTCGGACTGCAGTTCAACGGCAGTTTTAGAAGTTTCATAGCGTTCACACTTAAGTGTCACGTAGTTTACAATAGTTTCTCATAACAAGTCTGTGTTTTAAACTTTGCAGAGGAATTGCTATGACCACCACTGATGAAAACATGAGACTGCCATATGTTTGCATGGGTCACTTGAGAAAAGTGGAGAAAAAATATGGAGGAAATCAGAATTGGGTTATAATACAAAATCATTAATTCTTTCCATTTTCAAATGGCAAATAAAATAAACTTTAATCCAACATTGGAAAAAAGCCCAATTTCTCACATTTTAATTCTAGGCTCAGATAAAATATACAAATGTGTAAACAGGTTACAGGACTGAGTTTTGTTGTGATATTTCCATGTATTATGCACTTCAGTAAAGGCTGAACTTTACTGAAGCAACAAACTTGAGCTGCAAAAACACCCACTCAAATATTGAACTCAAACTCAGTCCTGTAGCTTGTTTTCCAAATTTGTATTTTCGATCTGAGCATAAATTTGAAGTGTGAAAAATCTGATGCTTTATTTGTGTGCATGTGTGTGTATGTGTTAGCTCCACTCTCATGTCCCATGAGCAGTTCCATCAGTCAGTAATGTGGATGTTGTCACTGTGTGAAACAGCATTGCAACACCCATTGGGTTTCACAGGCCCCCCGCCACCTGCACATTTCGGAACGCGAAGCACCCTGCAACCCAGCCAGCTGCCCTCCGCAGGTGTTGGCAGCAGATAGACAAACATATTTTACCTGATGGATTCAGCACCCGCTGTATTGTGATCAGCGGCATTTCGAGCCTGTGCCTGCTCACACCGTCACAGGTTGCCAAGCATCCAGCTGGCATCATTTTTGTGACCCGTGTGATAATTTGCGGTCTTACAAAAGAGAAGTGCTGAAAGTGATTGCTACTTTAACTGAAACGAAACTACATTCATGGCTAAAAGCGAATAGTAAATTGGAGGTGGAGGGGGTGGGGGGGGAGAAGAGACCTTTTAGTCAGCGAAGCTGTGACTATTTTGCACATTTGTTCCATCACTTCATGGCAAAAAAAGAGGTCCAAGACTTTACTGAGGTGCATAGTCTTGGTCCAATTGAGCAGGAATCAATTAATCTCAAACTGGTGTGGGCAGCTTCCTGAATTGTTAATAAACTCTGAGAGATGAGCGTGATCTATTCGCACTGGCTTGTAACAATATGCAGCTCCTCAGTGCACTCATTTACCTTTTGGTTCCTCTTCGTTTGCGCCTTTATCTGCCTTTATTGTCTTTGCATATTAGAGTGCAGCCTTCGACCAACATTCTGTACCATAACTCACAAAGATGGCTGTGCTGGCCCTCTACCTGGCTTTGCTATCAGCTTGTTTTTGTGCAGTAGCGTGAAAGATAGTATCTTTGTTCTTGTGTCTCATGATAAATGGATATGCACGTGCAGATGTTCTTGCATGTGATTTGGGCGAGCAACAAGCAGTCGTAGTAGATACCGATCACGCTGCATGGGTTTGGTGGCAGTGCACATTAAACAGACAGGAAGACATCACCCCCTTCATCTTGGCTGTCAAGATAACATCTTGTCGACTTCACCTGAGACTCAAGATTGTATTTTGACCACCACCGATCATCCCTCTTGCAGACAGCACTCAGCAGCGGCTCGCCACCTTCGAGATCTTATTGGCGAGAGACGTGGTGCCGAATAGAAGTAGGAAGATGAACAGACTTGACAAGGGTACATTTTAATACCAGAACTATAAAATATATGTTGGAATATGCAGGGTCGCTCAGAGTAGAAAAAGGAAATGAGATGGAGAAACGAATGGAAAATTAAAAGTGTTGGTGCAGGCCACATTTGCACAATGTTCCCAGCGGTGGCCGCAACCCCATTTTTGGCCGCCGTGGACAAAACGGGATGGTTCTGAGATAACGGGGGAACATGACGAGATTTTGAAATTGTCAAAATATTTGTCACAGCGGTCACGGTATCGATGAGAAACCAAAGTGTCCATTCTAAAACGTGGCAAATGCAACTAAACCTGACGTTATGTAAAACGGCATGTCAGGCACTTTGGGGGCCGGGAAGTTGTGAATCCCGAGACAGCTCATGGTTCTTCGAGTTGGATCATGTTCAGCTGTATTTGGTGCATGTTTTGTCCTATTAATGGGCCCGATGCCATCCTGTGCATTACGTTGAACTATGGTCTGACACGGCACAAGTGAATTACGGGCTCTTTTGCTTGTTCTGGTAAAAGAGATGGATTAATGAATTAGTTGTTGACAGAAAACTAATATTATGTCCCTCCTCATGCTTCCGCCGTCTCAGGGGCAGGGTAGAGAAGGGGGGCTTCATTCAATTTTGCTCAGGCCACAAACCTGCTCCAAACCCACCAGGTTTCATCAGTATAAAACCCTGACGGAATAAAAGAGACGTGAAGGATTGGATACACTGAGCTCAATTGCTGCCGTTGTAGCCATCAACATTGTTTAAATGTTGAAGCCTTATCAAAGGCGTCAAAGATCCAATTGAATCAGCAGTGTCTAACTGATTTTTGTCAACTCTTTTTCAGAAATACGTTTTTGTGCGGTGTATCCATACATCATCAGGCGAGGATTTCTTCTATCGCCATTATTTCCGACAGGGAGAAAGGATCTGAAATGCTCTGCAACCTTCGAGGTTCCACTGTGCTCTCACACTTTTCACAAAATGCCATGCCAAGCCAACAGCTGTTTGCTGCTTTTTTTTCGAGTCTGCTTTTATGGCCGTAACATATTGTCGCAGGGCGAAGCTAAAATGGATACCGATTCTTTGACTGAGCTCAGTTGTATACTACAGTTGGAAGATAAACTTGCCTCAAATTGCTTGTTTTGCTTGAAACCTTCTCAAAATACTGCTTTTGAAAAGAAATCACTGATACCGATAATCGACCATTTGGTGCTTGCTATACAGTACAGTTCTGAAAGACGAAGTGGAATTCATTTTACTGGAAGATCTGGACCCTGAGCCCAGTCATGGTAGGCTGACTTTCACACAGCAACACGGAATTGATTTCCGCTCAGTGTGGCTGTATGAATGATTGTTTGTCTCTATGTGGCCTGCCATTCACTCGTGACCAGATCTAGTGTCATCCGCCTTACAGCCATCGATTGGTAAGACAGGTTCTAACTTTGCTGGAACTAAAAAAGAAAATGGATACATCTAATACGAGGATTAAAAATCAAATGTAACATAATATACATGATGCAGACTGAGGCCATAACTCTGAGTTCAAATCAAGCTTCTCCCAAAGTAGCCTGATCCAAGCTACGTTGTTGCATGTAGCTATGTCGTCAAGGCTGCAGTCCTGTGCACCTGAGAGCAGATACGAACCATAGGGCGATCAGAGAGGTACTGTGTAAAACGCATCACTGGAAATGAAAAGCAAAAGATGAGGTTTTGCAATATTTTTTTCCCGCGTGCACTGAAAAGTGTCTGACTTGATATTGTCAGACTGTCAGATTGTCTTTTTTTTTTGGTTAATGCCTTTCTCGACTAGCGTAGTATCTTTTTCCTCTCCGTGCTCTCCAATCTCTTTTTCCCTGCCTCTCAGGTGTATTAAAGCTGAGGCCGATCGGTCCCATTGCCATCCATCGTCTACATTCCCTATCTTCTCCCTCTCCTCGATCACTCCTCCATCTTCCACTCCCACCTCCTTCGCACTCACCGTGCCTTCTAATTTCTTTCTCCCTGTTTGAGGTGCCTGTTGCTGGCCCAACATGGGAGTCTCGGTGAGGCAGCAGTGGCCAGTTATTAATTACTGGACGATACCTCATCTGTTCTCCGCCTGCCAACAGAAGTAATTACTTCTCTCCCGATTTTCCTCCCCTCGTCTGCATCAGAAATGACGCGATAACCAGAAAGCCAAATTACTCCCGCTGATGAGACAATCATTGAGCACTGGAGAGAAGAGCAGGAGATTTCTCAGCCCGGCGCTTTGATTTGCCCGTCAGGGTAATGGCACATCAATTTAGTTTTGGATGCTTCCCGAACACATTTGTGGGCCATTTCCAATTTTCAGCTTTTGGAACACTCGGAGATCAAGAAAGAATGATAATGTCAATGAATTAAAAGAGCAAATTGTGGGTTTGTGTGTGTGTGTGTGTGAGAGTTTTTGTTACCCTCTCTCCTTAAAGGAGAGAGCATACTCGGCCTAACCTTGCCTGCTAAGCTGAATTCTTGCGATATTTGTGAGTTCGCAAAACTTCTCGAATCCATCTTATCCCAAGCCACGATTTGCTCCAAGCCGCACCGGTGGTGGTACAGAACAATCAGAAACCAACAGTGTGTTTAGGAGCGGGTATCAATTCTGTTCTTGCAGGAATTACCCAGCTTCCTTTTTGAAAGAAGAACAGCGAACGGCGCTTCTTTAGTGCGACTGGACTTGGTGAGACCAGCCTGCTCCAGTCCTGTACATTTTCATCTGTGGCTGAGATTAGTCAAAACAAAAGTTTGGTAGGCGTGCAAAAGTTGCCACATCATTCAATCAGCTCAAAGCATTGTACTGAGTGCCCGGCCTTTCCCAAGCCGATCGCATTGGAGCAGTCCCACATTGATACTGTGGAGAACACTTTTGAGTGATCCACATTATCAATCTGGCTCTTGCCGGGCTTCAGTCTACTCTTTTGATTGACAGGCTATTATCCTCCACTCCTTTCTCTCAATGGTTTCTTTTGTTGTAGCAGTGTGTTTTGTCACACCTTTGTTCCTGCTCGATAGAGATTGCTGCTAAAGTCGCTGACTGTTGTTGAGGTCTTTTGTAGCAACGCATCATCACATGCTTTGGTTATCCTGGGTCCAACTGTTTGCCGTCTGTTTCATACACAAGTCTTCTTTCTTCCAAATAGTTGTACTTGCTATGGACAATACTTGCGCAATGCAATGGCTCTAATGTTCCACCAAATGTAATCGCGTTGTTTGTTTTAAACCCTTAGACAGCTCAGCTCGAACCGATCCCAGCCAACTTGGCTAGAGGCAGCATCCACCACGCACTGGTCACCAGTCAGTTGCAGGACACAAGAGACAAACACCCACATTCACATTCTTGCCAATATGCTCAATTTAGACTGGTCGATTAACTCATCATGCATGTTTTGGAAATGTGGGAGTAGTCAGAGTACCTGGCAAAAACCATTCCACCATCGGCAATACGATATCACCAGACTTTGTCACCAATAGTCATGAATTTGAAGGGAATAATGCTATTATTGTTAAAATTTAACAAAAGTGGACGGTGGTTGCCATTGTGAACTACTGTGTTACCATTGTCCCCCTGAAATCAGTATCTGTGTCCAGATCGTCAACAAAACTGAGTAGTTCGCTGTAAGTCCATGTGTCACCCCAGTAGAAAATGTAATTGCAATGTATGCTTATCCCCATAACAAAGCAATGAAAATATGATGCCCTCACGGTATGTAAATAAACTCTTTGATGTCTACATATTGAAAAAGCACCTTCTCTACGTGCATGATCACTTCACCTAATCCTTCGGTTACGCTTTCTGCATCTACAATTCCCCATCACTCCGCACCATCTCCTCTTCGTCGCTTCACCTTCGCAATGATTTGGATCCTAATGGTCTTTTTACAGCCGCTGGCTAATGTTGCCACGGGGGGACGTAACAGGGCCATCACGAGACAATATCGTCCCATATGCAGCATATACAAGGGGCAAATGTGTTTGCTTCAATGGTGACAGGAACAATCTGTTGCAGTGAGAAGCCCGGCGGAGGGACGGCGGGTGTCAAGAAAAAAAACTGTATATTCAGGATTATATTGGAGGTGCCCATTGAGAGTCTAATGGACTAGTCACATCAAATAGCGTTGGTAGGAACATGCTCAGATGACTTCATGCGCACACACACACACACACACACACACACACACACACACACACACACACATACCCACGCATACTGGACAGAGAGTAATGGTCCAACCCTTACTGGTAATGGTTTCCTTGTAGGCGTGTGTGTGTGTGTGTGTGTGTGTGTTTGTTTGAGTGCGCGTGCAGGGGAAGGAGGTCTCCGCAGGAAGGCCATAGAAGACCATAAAGAGACCCGCAATATTGTGTTGTGCACAAGCTACCAGAAGAAGCCTGAGTGTACATGTCAGTATTAATAGGAGTGGGAGAGGGGGGTTTCCCTAACAATGTTAAAATTAATTCTTCTCTTGACAAGCTGGTTCCCACGTTCATTTTCAGTAAATTGGACTATCATAACCTGGGGTTTACAGGTCTGAACAAAAAATCAATTTTACATCTTAACTGGGCTAGAATGGAGCTGCTTGAGTTTTTATTGCTACCAGGAAAACAAGATCACATCGGTCCTAACAATCTTCCTGAGAGCAAAAGAATAGGTTTTAAAATGTTCCCGTCAGTCTAAAAATCTTTGAATGGTCTTAAATACCTAAATACATAGCTTGTCTTCGGCAATATATAACACAAAAGCATTCCCCAAAAGGCCCTTATTTTCCACACAAAAAGTTGAATTTCTCCACAAGGCTTCATCTGGCTTTCAATATTCTTGTTGCATTCAACTTGGGTTGAAGGCCTTTAAAACCAGACTTTGCATTTTGACAGATATTTTTGGGAAACCCGTCACGTTGCTACATTGCGTTACATAGCGTTTTTTGGCCACGACATTCGTAAAAGGAGAAGTATCTGTGCTTGGTGGTTGCGCCTCCTCAACAGCACGCCTGTACCAGCACAGATTTTGATTGGGAGGAATGTCGGCGCCATTGACTGTCGGTGCTGGACAGACCTGGGGCGCTTGTGTTTTTTGCGCCTGTAATAATATGGGCAGCATTTTTCACAACCGTTTTAATCCCTGCCTCCACTCTCAGTGGATTTTTAAACTGAACCGTTTTGTTCAGTGGCTATGTTGGCGCTATTGGACAGTCGCCGTTGGTGCGGCTGAATGGATGGCTGCTGAAGTTGAGGATGAGGCGAGAGGAGCGTTGGCGCAGACCGCCGATGCGTATTTGGAACCGTGAGTCGCCGCTTGGAATTGAAATGGATTTCCATGGGACAGCAGAAGTGAACCAATCTCTTTTTTCGTCAATGGATGCTACAGCTTCCTGTTGACTTTGAAACTTAGCTCGTAGCTGACGTGTGCACATTTTGAGCATGACGTCTCTGATCCACTGGTTAAAGGACACTTTGATTCTCTCCTCTTTCACCTGAAACTGCGTCAAACAACAAAGCATGCGATGGAAAAGTAGTTAGAAATGCATGACTGTCCGTGTTTTATGTTATGTGTTGTGTTTATTATTTTACTTTATGTTAACTGTTCTGTTAAGCGCTTTGTTTCAGCTGCCGCTGTTGTGAAAGCGCTATATAAATCAGCATGTATTGTATGTATTGTATTGTATTGATTCTTTTACGGTGTGTTTAAAGAAACACCGTGTGTGATTTTAGATAAATAAAAATAGCACTGATTATATACAAACATAAAACATTACCAAAAAAAGAATGTAATTTTATAAATGGTTTTAAAAAGCATAATTATTCTACATTGCTACAAGCCTGATGTCACAATAACAACAACCATGCGAGTGTAAGGCTTACTGAGTTGTCTACCCTTTCCTTGTATTTGCACGCTACTTTCTACTGTAACACTTTTTCCTTCTTGGCAAACATTAGAATATCTGTCAAAAATTCACTCCTTCTTGGCTCACGAGTGTGAAGTTAGTACGGATTCATCGTTAGCTCCTAAGGTGCTAGCCCCTCCAGCCTCTCCAGGCCAGCAGCGCAACGGCAGTGAAAACAGCCATTTTGGGTCAACTGACACCAAAGAGCCAAACTTCTGGTAGACTCTCGCTTTACAGATCTTACTTGAGTCATCCAATGCAGCGAGCCCCCACACGTTATTACTTGCGCCAGGGTGACTAAGAGACACTGCCTTCACTATCACCAAAAACATTCGGGCACTGAACTGCCGCTACATCTTTTTTCTTTGATCTTTTCATTTAGCATGCTATGTGTAGGCTTTTAATATTAACTTACATCTATTGATCACATCTTGCGTTTAGGAATTATTTGTTTGCCTCGGCAAAGCACTCTAGATTTGCCTTGTGTCTGAATGGCGCTATACAAATAATTGCCTTGCCTTGTCTTGCGGAGCGCAGGCTCCATTCATGACAAATATTGGAGGGTCAAAATGAAGTAATCAGGCACAAGATATGAGGTGATGCCCCGAACGCAGATGCTTGAGTAAGACGCTTGGGATAACGCGGCTAATTAGCAGCAGGTGTGCAAGGTGGCCGTCATTAGGTTAATGATGTCAAGGATCTCCAGTTTGTAAATGAAACTTACACGGTGTCATCAATTCATGCACGTTAAACTGAATCAGATCGTCTAAAAAAACCTGCTATCAAATTGTTCAGTTTTTTATGCGCATGTGTATCATTTTGTATGAAACTTGTAGCCATTTATTTCGAATTCTGGTAGAGAAGAAATAGTTCTGGGTTTCAGAAAGGTAAGTGACCCGTGGGGTGAAGTCAAATTTGTTGGCAGGTTACTTTTGGGTGTAACCTTCATCACTGTTCTTCCTTGGTCCATGCAGCACAACTTTACGTGGTTTTGTGGAGATTAGCTCTGAGTAGTTTTCATGATATTGCTTATTGTGTCTGCCTTCATATATAGATTTTTTGCTTTTCTGGGAATGTGCATCTGCTCGTCTGGTACTTTTGTTGGCAGAAAGTGGTGGAAATGCCCTGAAAAGCTACACGTGGTCTCATGTTGTTTTAACAACTGTTTGAAACCTATTTACACTGCCGCCTCAGGAAGAGGAGGAAGAATATGTGCCTGTGTTGTCATGCCTTGGCTCTCTGTTGCTGCTGCAGCAGTTATAATGTTGGTAAGTCATCCTTGATTAACCCCTGCTGAATGACTCCAATTAGAGCCAATTAGCCCTGGCGAGCAGGTCTCTCTTCATGCAGATGAACGCAATGGAGAGGAGCAAGAATGGATGGAGGAACGGAGTGAGGTTGAAGTGGCTAGAAGGACCTTCTGGAAGGGGGGGCCGACATGTGATGGGCCTGCTATAACATAATGAAGACTCACAAGTTTTTGTGCCCTCGAGAAATTCCATGCTTGATATGAGAAATGCGAAAAAGCGGCAAACTGCGCATATAATCTATGTTTCTTCCTCTTCTCCGTGTGTATTCAGGCAATCCTGCCAAAGCTTGTAGGCCTACCTACTAGATAACAGTGCCAGCCTCCCCCGGCCGTCCCCCGCTATCAACCAGCAGCAGGGGTGCAGAGGCCGCGTTGAAGAGCCCACTCAACCTGTCCGGTGATTGCCTCAGTCTGTCATCAGCCAGACGATTTCTATTATTGCAGATGGATGATTGCCCTGGCGAGTTGCCGGCCTGGCAGAACGAGCTCATTTTGGAGCGTTTTGAAGTGTGAGCCTCACTGTACTCTGAGAAGAGGGAGGGAGGGGACCAATTGAAAAAGGGGATTTGGCACGGCGGCGATGTAGATGGCTGGGTAATGACAAATCATGCAGGATGAGCTTGTTGCGGACTCGATGCCCGACGGCAATTTGCCTGTTAATGGCGAGTGCTTTTCTGCAAAACAAACAGACGTGCGTCTCTTTGAACAAGGACTTTGTTTGTGTTTGTGTGCGGTGACAGCGGATGTCACGCTCTCCTCGTTCACTTGCTGAGATGTCAGAACATTTTGGGTGCAACCAGAGAGTTATCTTTTGCTGTAAACACCCTCCTGTCCACCACCGTCGACAAAAGATCCAGTCTCTGAGGTCATCATCATCTGACCAGCACATGGTCTCATGTTTTTGTTCTGCATCAAATCCAATTACCCCAACACGGGAACATTTTGAATGCCGCTATTGAAAGGCCTTCATGGTCCAACTCAACCACGCTGGCTTGACTGGCCTGGGGGTTACTTTGCACGGCTAAGTCACAGCGGCTGACTGCATGCAAACCTACCGGTATGTGGTATTTTTCTGGTGTACTGTACATCTTAAAATGGTGCGTCACAAATCAGATTGAATGATGCATGATGTCTTGAAGTTTAGAAAGTACAGTGCAAAGTCTGTTTTGCTTCTCGAGCTGGTTATGTCACTGGGAATGATGTCAGTCTTATTGCCTTTGACCAGGGGTGCTCACACTTTCAGCAAGCAAGCCACTTACAAAATGACCACGTCAAGATGGTGTACCTACAATAAAAAAATGCAAACCATTTAATTGTGAATATGTTGGGAATTTTTTTTATACATACATTATACAGTAAGTACAAAGGACAGTTTGAAGTGCAACATTTATAATACAATACAATACACGCTGATTGATACAGCGCTTTCACAACAGCGGTAGCTGTAACAAAGCGCTTAACAAAACAGTTAACATAAAGTAAAATAATAAACACAACACGGACAGTCGTGCAGTCCTAACCACTTTTCCGTCACACGCTTTGTTGTTTGAAGCAGTTTGAAATGCAAGAGATTATGAAGTTTGGGCTAACATGTTTTTTTTTTAAACTCATTTACTGCTGTTGACAGGTACCTATTGTATTGATCCGTCGTTGGGTGTTGGCAGTGATTAGGTTGATACCAGGGTATCGACTCACAACCTGATTGAGAACATCATTGCACAACTTCTGAATCATTTGAAGATGACAATTGCTCCCTAGTTTGTTTTTTAATGCGTCGATGTGCTTTTGAAAGTTGTGGTGTGACAGAATCCTGTCTTGGCCTTGGAATTGGTCAACCGTTGAGTCTGAATGGACCCAAATACAAAATCGTATCCCGACCATTCTTAAATTAAATGAGTGGGTCGGACCTTCCGAAGTGGTCTGGCCCATGAACCAAAAAGCTACATATTCCAAAAACAACCCAGAGAATAGAGTAATTAAGCTCTTGACCCCCGGCAGAGCTGAGGTGACCTCAAAGCAGTTAACACCCACCGGCTGTCTCCAGTGGCATGAAGTGAGGAGAGGTCACAGTCGTAGCAGCGCTAAATGTAATCACGGTCGAGTCGGAAAAAGGGGAAGAAAAAGCTTAATTGCATTGAATTCCTTTATGCCTTGACACCTACCTCATGCTTTACCCCTCTTTTTCTTTTGGAATAAAAGATCACTATAACATATGCACTAATGGGTAAAAAAAAAAGACACAAAGGTGCAGGTGCGCATGTCAGGGGTGCAAATAATCAAATTGCCTCAAACCCTGGCCACTCACACTACACGGTTGAAGACTCCAGTTCTTGAGGCCTGCTTCGGGCCAGAGTTGACGTGGACTGGGTCACGGCGCATTAAACACCATCGACTTTTGACTGGATCCAAACAAAATGTGCTGTGCTCTGTCTGTGAGAGACAGCAGCACGTTTGAACCATCATTACTGACATTTGCATGGATTCCCTATGAGGATGGCTTGCCTCCTGATTGCATTCAATGTTATCGCGGTGAATGCGGCGTGCGCTAAGCCCTTACACCGATCGCTGATGCGGTGGGCATGCTGTCAATATTATCCCATTCACAGTGAGTGAGCAAATCTCCCCTTGACATGGCAAGCCATGCGTGTAATAGCTAGGATTAAGATAGGAAGGTACACACATGAATATACAACACAGCACTGCAGAGATCCCAGCCTTGGGAAATTAGCGAGGCCACGGGTATGCGGCTCGCTCGGAGACAACGCAGATAAAGAGTCCGAACATCAGCTGTTCGCCGGTGGCTGCCCTGATGATGAGTGACGCGCTTCTATTTCAAGCAATTGTGAATTTGTTAAGGCAATTGGGATTCTTGTATGAAATGATGTGACACAAGGCGGAAGAAAATATGTCAGACTCATTGTGCGTAGGTGCTCGGATTAACATGATGTAAATGGCTTTTAGAAGCAAGGTCAGCTGCTTTGTGTCAGCGATGGTTGCCATAGATTCCTCACAGACGTTTTGTAATTCCTAACCTTGTAGCGGCTATTATTGTTTTCTTTTTTTCCCCCATTCACCACCTGAAATTCACAACACATCCCGACTGCATGCGTTAAAAATCAATGGATTCAAAAAAGAAAGAAAGAAAGAAAGATTTATGGTCGTGCAATCATATTCAGATATTCAGACACGTGCGCAAAGCTTAATTTTCTCCTTCAACCTTATTAATAGTGTGGATGAATTTTTCCATTGATCGGATGCCTGTGCCGGCCTTCCTTATTTTACATGAAGTGACAATATTTACAGAGATCATTGGATGTTAGCGTGAGAGTGATTGTGAAACATGAGAGGGTTTAAGGCCCTTTTTGGTTCACATCCTGCTTGCTTGCAAAAGTGCAAATGGGTATTTTCCGTCTCCCACTCTTAGCCTAATTGGCACTTAACAGCCGCCTCTAATGGCCGCCTTGATGGTTGTGCTTCTGCTCGTTCGCCCGAGTGTAGGAAACAGCAATGCTCCGACTCAAACCAGCTGAGGGTGCACCTTCGCTTGCACCCTCTGCTCCCATCATTCCCTCCCCCACTTTTGTGCTCGTCGCTGGGGAAGGAGTTTGCGTTCCGGACAGCCCAGAGCGCTCATTATCGCTTTCCAGAGTCAGCCTGTCGCTCTGGAATTCACTCCTCCTCCTATCCAGTAGTCGTCCCCCCGCCCCAACATCTTTGCCTTTTCCCACAGCTCTTCCAGAAGCATGAAGATGTCAGGAGTTACTCTGTATCCAGGCTCCCGGCGAGAAGCAATTCTGACATATGGTTGCTACACTTTATCTTTATTTCACTAACCCTGCTCATCTTGAGCAAATGTCCTTTTCTGTGCCAACGGCAAAAGATGTGCTTGTGAACAGACAATTTTCTGAAAACGTAAAGGTCATCACAAAGGCGGGAAGATATCATTCATCGCATGAGGGGAAGTGAAACAACATTCAAGGTCTTTGGGTTGCAGCAAACAACAGTGATGGTGCATGCAATCGGGCATCTTGTTAAATGCACTGTGATCAGACAGCAGCCAGGTGGACGATCTTTTGACGAGCTTTGTAACGATCATAACATTTTGAGAAATCACGTTGAAATGAGGGAAAAAGTTCAAGTACGGCGTGTCTCCGGTAACCCCGGCAAAGTCAGCTAGCCGCATTAGCATTCCCACATGGGGAACGGCTGTGAGTTGGAATAGAAATGGGCTGGTTCAGTGAGCAGAGGGAGTAGAGGTCCCATTCGTCTTGTCCTGTTTAAATACACTGGTTAACTCCTGCCAACGGGGAGGCCATTCAGCAAAAGGCCAAGGGCATCTGTCATGTGTTTCAGCACATTGATATTGTCCCCCTGCATCTCCCCCGTACTCTGCCGCTCTCTTTCCTCCATCTCTCCCACCACTGTCACTGTTTATCGCTCACTTTTCTCTCCGTCCTCCCGGTCCACCTCTCAGCGTCGTCTTCTGGTGAGACGGGTGAATATGCACAAGGCTGACATGATTAGCAGCATCGTAGCCCCATGACGGATGGCGCCTGCTCCATTATTAATATAGTAAAAGCAGGGGCTGCCAGGTAAAGGCAATGTCAGCATCCACAATATGATGCTGCATGCCCTGCCAATTATATTATAATAATATGCCCCCTCTTATTTCTTTTTTTTTTTTGCAACCTTTTCTTTGCTATTTTGCTGGTGTTGGCTGCTATGGGAATCTTGAAGTGGGGAAGGATATATAAAGGGAAAGAAAATGACACTATTTGTTGTACTTTCTCATTAAAAGACGTACAAGCTATACAATCTATGAAATATGGAGGAGGTTTAGTGATGTTCTGCGCTCGCTTCGCTCCATCAGGCACAGGGGATCTTGAATCGGTGCAGGGTAAAATGAAATCACAGGACTATCAAGACAGTCTGGAGCAAAATGTGCTTTCCGGTGTCAGAAAACTTGGTTTCAGTGGCAGGTCTTTGATGCAAAAGTCACAAAATACTCAAGATTGGCTGAGAACAAAACATGAGGCGATGCTGAAGAGCACTCACCGAAACCCTAATGAACATTTGACAAAGAAGGCATAATCTCGCAGAGGAGGGCACTCTTCAAACCCGTGACAGCTGGAGCAGTTTCCTCACATGGAGTGGGCCAAAATATCTGTCGGCAGGCGCTAACAGTACGTCTCATTGAGGGTTGCATAAATTGTTGGATCGAGGTGAATGGCTCAAAAGGTTGTGTAACGCAAAGGAAAGAAAAAGTTGGCGTGATGTTTATCCTGACCGGCATCATTCAATAATGCTGTAGCACCACAAAAAGATGTTTAGAGTCTGCCTCCACAAATGGAGGACCATAGCACCTTTTTTTCAGACCATGTTTAAGTGTAGATGTGCACTTTACGCCAATTTGACAGATCCGTTCACTCACCAAGAAATTACATGCAATTTCTTTTTTTCCTTTTGCCATTGTGGTATACAAAGAGGCACGAGGAGATGAGCCAGGATGCAGATGCAAAGTGTCCACTTTTATGTCACTCTTCTCATCTTACTGAACACACATGGTGAAATCCAAAGTGTGTTGTAGGCTTGTCGGTGAAGGTGGTTGCTAGATTAGGTGTGGGATGGTCATGGCAGTCAGAGACGGATGAGGAATGAAAGCAGATGTAAAGAGCAACAAGGGGGAATAAACGCAGCATATCAGGGGCAGCAGTGAGAGGAAGAAGAAGGAGAGACGGAGTGAGTTGTGTCAGATGGATAAATGTCAGACGGAGCTTTGTCGTCCATCTGAAGCAAATGTTCCTCCCCAAAATGCCATGCACAAATCACATGGCCTCCTCCCCTTCCACACAGTAATGAGATTACAGATCACCAAGAATTCTGATGCGCTCATCCACGGACAGAGCAAATAATCGGAATCACTTACAACTGAAATGCATCTTTGTCATTCCGAGCACATCCAGTCCACAACTTGCAGCGCATGGGTAACATGCCAGCGGGCCACAATAATATATGGCTACAACAGCTACACGTAAACAGCATCTGTTTTTGACCACTACAGTGTCGGAGAGAATCGCCATCCACACCTATGCCATTTTATAAAAATACCGTCTGCTCATATGAAAAGGCATTTGCAGGATGTCAGCATATCAAAGGCACAGATGGCTCCATAACTCTTAGGTGGATAGCACTTTTAGCCAGAAGCCTACAGAAAGCCATTTCTCGAAATGGCTCACTACACAGCACAGCAAAATTACACTTTAAAGTTCGCAAATATTCATCGCAAAAAAAGATCACAATTAAATTACTTTATGTAAGTCGATGATGGCACACGTTGTGCTATTGTGTGTCTACAAAGCAATCAAAGCAACTGTAAAAACGATATTGTTTTAAGGTCATCCACTAAACCATGAGAACACATCAAGGGTTTTAAATTACCCTGAACCCAATTTGAATGTGCACAAAAGTTGGTGTATTTTTAAAGCTGTATTTATGTGCTTGTTTCAGGCCAAGAAGACTTATTAACCTCATCCAACAAATTGCGTGCATCGTAGGGTACTGGAGTTCTCATTCTGACATCCAGTAGGTTGCGATAATGCAGGTGTAATGCAAAGCCTCACATCCTGTATCTCACAATAATTAAATATTTGCTTTGTGAAACAATACCGGCCAGTCCTGCCTGTCTGTACAAGTTCACCCCACGGCTTCTGCGAGGAGACTATCCTCTCAGACCTTCTTCCAAATCTAATATAGCCATCCATAAATAGCGCGCCTATCCAGCCCATATTGGCCGTGAGTGACAATCCGCTGGAGCCAATCCAGCTCGTGCAATTCTCTTAGCCCCTCCTCTCCACGCTCCACCGCTGTTTTAATGCCCCCTCAACCGCCCATTTACCTTACACGGACAAACAGGGGAGTTGATTGACACAGAGAGACACGCCCCTTCGTTTACACTCGCCCCTCCCCTCCCTTGGCTTCTCATCAGGGTCGATTTTGGCAATACGGATACACATGGAGCCTCCATCTCCTCCGATCTATTTTACGATCATCACCTTCTGAGCAATCGATCTTCTTGTGGACTAATATGACAAACGTGCGCGTATAGAGGAGTGACACGGCAAAAAGAGGAGGCGCATTTCCCGTGGATCAGTCTCTCTTTTCCGGACGCGAGCGTCAGCATGGACCTCCTGGCGAACCACAGTATATTTCAGGAACTTCAGCTCGTGCATGACACCGGCTATTTCTCCGCCATGCCCTCGCTGGAAGAGAACTGGCAGCAGGTAAGTGTCCAAACGGCGCGGGGCTGAAACTGAGCACCTGTGCACTCAGCTCAAAAGTTGGCGTCTTTTTTTTCTAAATAGTATTGGATCCATCCAAAAAAAAAAGCTTTTTTCCCCCTTTTTTTGTTGACTCTATCACTCATACAGTATACTGTATGTGACACTTCCCAGAGCTGGATGGGATGCACGCCGGCACGTAATAAAGCTGTCAACTGTGATTTGGAAAGATGAAGATGCCCACCGAGACAGAATTGGTCGTGAATTATACATCCGCATTACCGAGTTGTGAAGCCCCCACACGAAGAGATGCGCGCACTCCCTCACCCCCCCCCCCTCCCATTTCCCTCAACAACCCCTCACCCGCCTTCTCTCCTTATCCATAATAGATACCCTGACATGTCTGTCTTTGCATCTTTTAGGTATAATGCTGACATAAATATTCCAGAAACATTCCAGAAACCCATTCTCTTTCCCCTTGTATCTTACTTTCTGAATACAAGTTCAGTGGACGGCTGGGGAGATGCGCACGTGGTAGCATGGTGATCGAGACGATTTGTCATCCTCTCCACAAATCCACATTTTAGATAAAATAATACATATTTTTCAAGTATTTCGTATTTTTTTGGTATAATTTGACAGTTAGGGTGAAATTGAAAAACCGGCAATGTTATTGTCTTTATTTATTTATTTATTTATTTATTTATTTATTTATTTATTTATTTATTTATTTATTTATTTATTTATTTATTTATTTATTTATTTTAGCACCACCTGCATATAGCTGCTTCTGGTGATGATGCTTAGGAAGCTCCATTTGACAGAGCAACCAAAAGAGAGAGAGAGCAAACAGACAAACAAACATTAGATATGGATAAACATAACATTGTTCAGCATTCTTGTCTTTTCTCCATGCCGAAAAAAAGGGGTGGGGGGAGAACAGTGTGTGACGATGGATCCATTCGTTGTGGCCAAGCAGCCTAATTGGCATCCCACTGTTATCCACCAACACATCTTTTCATAACATGCTCCCAACTCCCTGCCTCCACTCTCAGTGGATTTTTAAATGGCACTCCCGCACCTCACCCCTTAGCCAGCATCTCTGAATCAATACCTAATGCAAATGGAAGCGAGTGTAAGAGCTCTTATCTGTAGAGGCTGGAAATGTCAGTTTGCTCTGACTGGGATGATAGCCTGCAGCCCGCAAGATGTAATTCATTTTAGAATGGAAAAACTATGTCCTCTGACTAAATTGGACAGGACTTCGCCAACTTGTAGCAATGTGTATGGCGTTGTTTAATACTTCAATATGATGATTTATTGGATATGTCAGATTTGCTGCATCTTGAAATGTCTTGTCTATTAGAATATTGATACCACAGCAACTCTTCCAAATTGTAACTATCCCACAAACAGTCTCGTGTGTCTCCTTACCAATGGAAATGACCAAATATTGCCTTACTTTACACTTTGACAAGCACTCTGTTGGCTTGTTTGCAGAGCAAGCTGTATGTATGCCTGCTGCAACAACATGAAGATGTCGCTGAGTCCGCCTAAATTCAGGAATCAGAAGCTTGAGGTCTGAGCATTTTGCTCTTGTTCGGCCACAATTCTGAGTATGATGTCTTCATGGGCTGAAGATAAGAGGGCACTGCTGTCGGACCAAAATGGCTTACGGAAATGTGATGGCGAGGGCGGTGACTGTGTCCCCTTCTATCGGTATCTTTGAGGCGTGATTCGAGCTCTAAAATGTGGATGGGGAGCAGACATGAATGGACCAAAGCGTTTCCAATGTCTGCAAATAATACTTTTGAGGGCACTATTTGTTGCATTTTTGGAAATGTCTCACAAGCAAATCCCTGCATGGTCGCTCATTCAGAGTTGGAACAAATAGCTGCAAGCTAATATGCTGGAATTAGTTGTGATTTTTTCCCCTCAGAGAAGCACAACCCAACACCACCAACGACTTACCTCAGCTGGAGTTCTACCAATGTTTCTTGTGCGCTTTGTAAACTGCCATCCACTTTGATAAAGCCTGACATGACATGTGGGCAGACACATATCGGCATCTTGGGTGATTTTTCAGCAGCCTTCAGACTCCGCTGATGATGCAGCTTATTTCTGTAGCACTTGACCCTGATTGGTAGCAGGACACCACAAACGACTGTGTGTCATTGACCCCAGAACACACTCCATGCCCTCCAACACATACAATATATTATCCCTTATGGCTTCAACACACTTGTGCGCACACACACACACACACACACACACACACACACACACACACACACACACACACACACACACACACACACACACACACAAATGGATTCATGTCGCTGCAATGCATTATAGGTGTCTATATGTGGACATCCTTCCCTGAATGTGGGGTGAAGCGGCAGCAGCGCGGCACGGCCGGCCACCAGAGGCGCACACATACATGTACTCTCGCACACGCACATTTCAATGGCTGTGTCTGGGCAAGGTGGGGGAGTCGGTGCAAGCATGGCAACGGAAGAAGTTGGGTTTCTCATTTCACAATCGGGTGGGCTTGGACCCCAAAGGACTGACGAGCTACTGCAGACAGACAGAAGAAGAGGAAGATGCGGGGATGGATCGAGAGTCAGGAAAAGTGAGTGAGAAGAACACGTATGGTGACGCTACCTACAGTTTACGGGAAGGTGGAGGCAAAAAGATAGAGAGTGGCATCTGCCATTGATCAGAAAACAGCTGAATGCGTATGTGCTAGCACACATCCAGCCGCGTGTCTGGAAAATGTTGCGTAATCCTCAGTGGGTCACAGCTGCTTTTCTCACACACGGCAGACTCGATAGCAGCTACCCTGCTTCCTTACATTTTGGATCCTCTTTGCTTCCAATAAAAGTAGCTCCACTTGTTCTGGTACACTTCCCCTCACTTTGGTGTTGTTTTATGAAAAAGAAGGGTTGATCCATCCAGTAGGCATGTTTAAGTGGACTATGATCTGGAAAATGTCGGACAAATGTAAACTTAGTTATTTCAGATAGCCTCGGCTGATACCTTGATCATCATCTAATGTGGTGTTCAACAATGATTTAATGGAGAATTCACTGCATAAAGTCTGTAATATGAATTTGGTCCTTGTTTTTTTATTGCACAATGTTCTTATGATCTTGTGATACTCAGATGGCTAATATGAGTGTTGTCAGCCTCCAGCCAAAAAGCAGTCAGGAGATCTCAGTCACGTAGAATCTATTGGACACGGCCTGGCCTGTAAATAGGCAGCCTTTGTATAATCCAGCCATGAGGTTTTTCCTCAAAACATTTATTTGCAGCGAGACAGCGTGTCTGTTTGAGAGGGTAGAAAATGGCCATTAGAAAAACGAGTTTATCCAATTAAAATGAGCTGATAAATGAGGCAAAACGGTTCAGACTCTATTTGGAGCCCCAGTTAACAAGACGTGCCACTTGGTGGGGTTTTTTTTCTTCACATTGAGGCTTGCTCAGGTTTGTCGCTTGTTGATGGTCCTGTGCGCATGCAGGTTTGTGTAACGAGATGTGCGAGTGACCCCCTGACCTAATAACATCCCATCTGCTATGAGAGCACATCTTGAACTCTGCCATGTCTGTCTCATCATTCAGGCAACTGAGAGGCTATCGGCAGTGATATGTGCCTGCTATTGCTTTATGGCCACTGACGAAAAGCCGGGAAGCGTTGATGAAAGAGAGCGCGGCAGCGGATGTATTTATTTGCCTGACATGCCGCTGTCTGGCCAGTCAGGAGCAGCGGGAGGGGCCGAGGAACGCTGTGGATGAGCACATCTTTATGTATAGCCCTCTGCCGCCCCAAGTTTGATGAACGACCAGTAGAAAAGTCAGTTGTCGTTTTGACGCCTCACGCATGCGGCTTGGAAATGACTTTCACATCATTTCAGCCAAATATCAGGACACTCGTCATAGCACCTTACACTGCTCGGCTGCCCGGCGTGTCACAGGCTCGTTGTTGAGAACATTTTGCTGCACAGCAGTGAGGTTTCATCAAAATTTCTGCACACATGAAAACACATTGACAGGCTGTCATGTGCGTGCAAAGGAATCTTTTGTCATAATAAGCCCCGACTGTTTTATCATTTTAGAGAACCAGAAGCCTGCAAAAATAAGTAAATAAATACAAAGTAGAGGAGCTTTTGAATATCATGCTTATGAAGAGAACAAATGTTGAATGTTTGAAATGAGCTCATAAGAGAATATAATTCACTGTGACGTCATGCCACACCAACCACTCTCCTTCCCAGTTGTTTTCATGGTCAAAAAGTTAATTTTTGTGACTAAAAGCAATTTTGGGCGGCGCACTGAGGACTGGTTAGCACGTCCGACTCACAGTACAGTGGTTCAGGGTTCGATTCCAGCTCCGGTCCTCCCGTGTGGAGTTTGCATGCTCTACCCGTGCCTGCGTGGGTTTTCCCCGGGTACTCTGGTTTCCTCCTACATTCCAAAAACACGCATGGCAGTTTAATGGAAGACTCTAAATTGTCCCCTAGGTATGAGTGTAAGCGGGAGTGATTTTCCATCTATTTTGTGTCCTGCGATGGGCTGGCAACCATTTCAGGGTGTACCCCGCCTACTGCCCAAAGACAACTGGGATAGGCTCCAGCACGCCCCTGAGCCTCGTAAGGATCAAATGGATGGATGGATGGATGGATCACAGCAGTTTGCATGTGGAAAAGGCGAAAGCAAAGAGATCACAATGGCACCCAGAGATCTAGACCTTGGCTCGGTTTAGACATTCAAAGCAATACAAGTGTGTGAACACTTTTGAGTTTTCCAAATATTTTAATCTACACAACACTCCGACAGATGGAAGGGCGTGTCTCCCCTCAGCACAAATAGTACAAAACACGTCGAGTTGAAGTGAAACTTACCAAAGCACATTTAGCCAAATATTGGTGCCTCGAGGAGTTTGTCAGTATAAGTTTATATTCGAGCATCAAATCGAGAAAATCCAAACGAATTTGAACTTTGCCATCTAGTCTTTATTTTTAAACATCTTTGAAGGTGTATTTTTACAACACTTGTCAACAGCAAATTTTAATCAGACATTGCTTTATGTTTCCTTGAACGAAATCTTGACACTGATATAAAAATGGCTTTATTTTCTTTTCTACCATATCAGGTTTTTGAGATACTTTTTTCTTTTCTCAAGGATGACCTAAAAAATGTGTACAATGCGGATTTTACCATGTGTTGTAATTCATAGCTGTGACATTTCAGAAAAAAAAAATCCCCCATGGCTGAATCCAAACCTCAGTTCATAATTGTTTTGAAATATATGACCATATTACATATTATATGTTATACTATTGTTATTATTACTTACATACTGACATGTCAGATGAAAATATTTTGGAAAAATTGTTGACCAGTCGAATCATTCCACACTGAGAAAAGAACAGTTCAAATAAATCATGCAAAACAACATAACGATGGCATTCAAGGCCATGATGAGTGGGTGAACGCTGACCACGTTTGTAAAGGCAGGCCGTACGGAAGATCATTTGGATTGCTCTGTTACATTTGTCATGAGATTTGTATCTGGAGCATGTAGAATCCGTTGTATGTCTTTCAGGGGGAAGCACGTCGTCCCCTCTCACTGCCTACCTGTTGCTAGGCAGCCTTGTTAAGCAGTGCCAATAGAAAGATCTCTGCCCGTTTACTTGTTTCCTTCTGTACGGGAGAATATTCTCCAGCCCCAGGGAGCACACGACGCACAAAAAATAGACATCCAGCCATAAAGACCTTCTCCCATGGGAGCAAAGAAGAGGAAAGAGATGGAGGGCAGAGAGAGAGAGACAAGGGCAATTTGACTGAGTAAACACCACTGCTTGTTGCCATCTGAAGCCAGTCATCAATCAAGGCCTTTAGCCTGCGCCGCTGACGGTGGCAAGGACATGCCGTAAAGCCGCTTGTTTATAAAGCAGGGCGAAGCATCTTGACTCTAGGGGGTTGCATATGCTTTTCAATTCTCTTGAGATCTCGAGATCTCATCCTGGCCCAAGGTTGCGACGTGGCAGTGGAGCAGGAGCTCGCAGTGTTACGTCAGGCGCTTTGTGTGCGATTTGCATGCTCGCATGACATGCAAACCAGACGTCTTCTTCACCTGCTTCACTGTCTTCGCTCCATCATACTTGGTGATCCTATTGCTAATATTTATCATCGGACAACTATTTTTAATACCAGCCTGAAGCAGGGTGGAATGTGACTTTCATTTAAAAATGGAAAGATTTTACCGTATGAAATGGTTTAGGTCCGATGTCACTTTCCTTCCAATCTCCTGCAGTGTTTGAGATACATCAACCTCAGAAACCAGCGGATTCAACTGAAAACTGGGATTGGCCGAGATGTCGGGGCGTGAGATGTGGTGTTATTTTATTCTGACATTTAGCCTTGGTGTGAGGGTGGGGGTCATATAAGTGTCAAATTTGAATGACGGTGGGTTTTCCAACAGGCCTGGCAACTGGGCTGCAATGATTTAATGAGACCTGTAGGAAGAGCCATGAATCAGCATGACAGTGAACATGTTTCCTCATTGTTCTCATCGCATAATGTGAGCAGGCCAGTGCCTGTTTGAACTTTAGGCCCGCCACACAACGAGCAAAGCGAACACACGCTACTGAGCTGTCGCACAGCGGGCCGGGATCGACAGCACCACTAGATTTGATAAGGGGTGGTCACCTGTCAGGTACAGTTTTGCCGCATTTCGAAATGTCAATCTCAGGTAAACAGCCTTGCAATGTCACAGCTGCAAAGGCCAATAAACGCCTGCCATATTAAATGAGCAGAATGAGAGCCTCAAAGAACCACACTCTGTACTTTATTTCTTGCTTGTTTCCCTTCTTTGTGTTATTATAAAATAACTACTAATTCTTTGCCAATCTGTGTGGGGGGGTGGGGGGGGCGGTTTATAAAATATATCCATCCATGCATTTTGTAATCCGCTTATCCTCACAAGAGTCACGGGCGTGCTGTAGCCTATCCCAGCTGTCTTCTAGCAGTTGGCGGGGGACACCCTGAACAGGTTGCCAGCCCATCGCAGGGCACACAAAGATGAACAACCACTCCGCCTTACACTCACACCTACGGGACAATTTAGAGTGTTCCGTTAACCTGCCATGCATGTTTTTTTGAATGTGAGAGGAAACCGGAGTACCGGGAGGAAACCCACGCAGGCACAGAGAGAACATGCAAACTCCACGCAGGAAGGCCGGAACCGGCATCGAACCTGGCACCTTTGTACTTTGAAGCCGACTTGCTAACCAGTTGCCACCGTGCCGCCCAAAATATAATGTAGAATACAGTAAATTGTTTCATTGTTTGCGATTTTTTGTTTGAAGCCAGTTGCTTACATTGCATGTGCGAGGCTCAATTGACCAGTTTAGTCGCAGGATGTATTTTTTTTCATGATCATGAATGGTCGCCCATCCTGCTGCGTGGATCAGTGCGCCCTTCATGATGCTCCGGCAACCCTTTGATTTGATGACTCTCCAGCTCTTCATTTAGGTCTCCCTCACTCAATTTCTTCAACACCAAAGTCACCCGAGCATGCCTTGATAACACCACTTCTACATGAACACACACCATGTGTATTTTCTGTTAAGTAAGACCAACACGACGGGGTGCTCCTCCCAGGCATGTGCCTGGCTAGACAGCACATCTTCTTGCTCTTTAGTTTACCACGATTGCGTCCCAGATATTATTTCATTGTCAAATGATGCCAATTAGTAAAGCCAGTTGCCTATGGCTGTGGTCTGGCTCAGTCTCCGTTCCGTCGGGGAAAGTTATTTGGGTCGGCAGCTATTTTCAGCCCGTGATGTTGCCAGGAATACTTCAGGGACCAGCCACTGTTTTATAACAGAGCACATCAATAATTTTCATTGGTGTGTATGTGTCTGTGTGCTTGCGTGCGTGTAAGAAAAGCGCAGCAACAGAGCAAGCATCACAGTGCAAGTTTATTGGGTTTAAATGTGTGTGTGTGTGTGTGTGTGTGTGTGTGTGTGTGTGTGTGTGTGTGTGTGTGTGTGTGTGTGTGTGTGTGTGTGCGTGTGTGTGTGTGTGTGTGTGTGTGTGTGTGTGTGTGCGCGCGCGCCCTGCCACACAGAAACATGCAGCAAAACACAGTTACGTGCAAAGGTCAAGGGTCACGATTCCTTTGCAGCTCATGCAGCCAGCATTTGTTGTGGCACTTTGGGGTTGAATTTGGGATGCAGACCGTTTGTGCTGCAGCAGCGGAGGGGCCATTGGGTTCAGCCCACTTCCGCCCATCCGTGACCAACATCAACTCACTCAGGGGCTCTCTCACAATTCTTGGCGGAGAGCCCAGTGGCGAGAAGATGTCTTTCAATATTTTAAGCAGCTTGACTTAATCTCTTCCACTCGGGTTTGTCTTAAAAGCATTGCTGCGGGAATAAAGGCGGAACGACAGTGTCCCACCTGCTCATACCGGCGCACGAAAAGGCATTTCTGTATTGTGTAAGTGTGCAAGCATGGTGTTGTGTGAACTAGTCAACTCATCGACTTTCCAACTCCACAATGACACTTAGAGCTTGACGTCGACTCGTCACAAATGTTTTTGAATTGGAGGAAGCAGAGCCGCTCTCTGCAACAGATGAGTGCATTGAATGAAATCAATCCATTGCCTTAATTGATTCAAATTGTCTTGAATTTCCGAATGCTTGGCTCAAGTGGGATTTTGAAAATTGTTTGTGCCTTCACAATCAAAGCGGAAGGAGTGCTGGGAATTGTACTACCACTCACGAGGACATCCGTGATTATTTGTAAACACGCAAATGCCCACCATGCAGATTCCGCTGCTGTGCATGTTGGCTAAGTTTTGCAACTGTTACCTTGCTGTTCCAACGGCGAACATACCGATTGAGAGGATTTTTTCCCTCAACATTATGTGGCACGTAATTCACCCAGCCCATGTCTATGTGTAATTTCTATGTAAATCCCGTTGATTGTCCCCGAAAAGAGATGATGGAAAAGCATTCCCTCCACTGAAATTTCAGGTAAGGCAAAGCAAAGCATTATTTATTGAGCACATTCATACACAAGGCAACTCAATGTGCTTCACACAGGGAAAGACACATCAGCTAAAAGTGTTTCCAAACATACCAGCAAAATCGCAAAAAGAGCGTACATTAAACAACATTTAACAATACGAACAGAGGACTTGAAAATAAGAAAGTAAATTAAAGAAATAAAAGTAGGTTTCTAAAATTACGAATAGAAAAACATATTTTAAAATGTTTAAATTACCTGACTTAGGTTGAGTTTAGAATTTAGATTTCAAAGCATGTTCACTTCTGTTTATTTAATTTGCGTGCAGCAAAACAGCTAAATTCAGCTTTACAATGTTTTCTTCGACATCTGAGCTCCACTAATTGTCCCGAGTCTAATACAGTACCGTAGCCCTAAAGATACCATTGATGTAATCAGCGACTCGGCGCCATCCATTCGACTTTCATTACATTAGTGCTGTCTGAAAAAAGTTGAAGCCGCGCGACCCCGAGTGCACGCCACCACTTACCGGAGCTAATCCAACTTGTGCCACTGCCACTGACCGGCTTTCGATGCACTCTCTTGTTTTCCTGAGAGTTTTGGTGTGGCAAGGACGATGTCAGCCTGCTGCACAATGTCACTGTGGTGAAAGCATTGAAAAAGGTTCCCGAATTCAGCATGTATGAATGAACGTTATCAGTGGTGGCGCAGCGCCACAGTGGCACTCAGGACGCGGCCTTTTCTAACGCTCGCCGTGCGAGTACGCGTGTTTCCGCTTCACTATTCCCTTTATCTCTCTCCCCGTTATTCTCGACCTGTCTCCCTGCCCGCGCTGGTTCAGCGGTCGCCACCCTTTTGTTTCCCGTGCTTTTTGCAGCCCAGGAGTCGCTCTTTGGACCTGCCATTGTGCGCGGTAATGAAGATTAGCCAGTCTGCCTCACACAATGGGGCCCCCTACATCCGGAGCACAGACTCCCCAAATCCCACCGCAAGCTAGAAAACCGCGATTGTCACCGACCCCCCTGGATGCGCACACGCGCCATGTGCATGCCGGTGGAAAATGGCTGAAATGTCTTGTGATTAGATTAGGATGGTTTTGACAGCTAAGAGGGGCTACTTGGCCATTCGTACACCGATAAACAGCAGCTCGCCCAAATCCAGTTAAAGAGATTTCCCTCCTTGGCGCTCTCATCGCTGGGATTATATTCCCCCACCCCCACCCCTCCTCCCCGCCTTTGCCTCCATCCTCTTTGCCACTCTCCTCTTTGCTGCATCTTCATCCGTCCTCTCCACCAGTGCCCTCCTGTCTTGAGTTCTCGATCCTCTTACACACTCGCCTCTCAAATCACCGTTCTTAATACGAGAACAAAAAGACTTTTTCCACCCTTTGTCACACACCTTTCATAGAGATTGGCTTCAGTCTTTTAAAAGTGCTGTACACTTGTTGTTCCCCAAAGCCCTCCTGAACGCTGTGTGCACCTCAAGGTTACCGGAACCTCAAGGCCTCAATCGGTTTACATAGCGTGCGAAAGACAGATTACCCATCTGTGATATTTCTTTGAAAATAGTATAGTATAGTATAGTAGTGTATAGTATAGTATAGTATAGTATAGTATAGTATAGTATAGTATAGTATAGTATAGTATAGTATAGTATAGTGTAATATACGTTTGGGGGTGCAGAAAGAAGAAAGAGTGTTGGGGAAAATATCTCAGTTTGGAGTCCTGGGCTGTAAAACAATTGGATGGATTAAAAATGACTTGTTGTGCATTTCATCTGAAGAATAAAATACTGTCCAATAATTGAGGAGCAATGTTTTTCTGCTTTATCCGCTCAAAGCCCATCAGTGGATTGTGATTTAACAAGTGGTGATGTGTGTTATCACCCTGATGCCCGCTCGATCTGAAAGTCCCACAAGACATTGACGGAAGGGCCTGACGCCGGCACTGATTATCACTGCCGGGCTCATGTCTCTTGATAAGGCCGTGTGTGTAATTAAGATGTTTCCGCCACATGTTATCTGCAGCTAGGTTAGGTGCAATTGCTGGCAGAGATGGAGCTTTTTGTGGATCAGGAGTATCTCTTCCACGCTATCTTTGACTCTTAACTGCAGCGTAATGTTTGTAGATCTTTCACCCCTCGCGCTACCCACCTTTCTTCTTCTTTACGTCTCACCTCACAGAAGGCAGATAAATGAGCTTCCTCTCTCCCCTGGAGCACCCTTCTCTTTGTGTCTCTCCTCCCTCTTTTTTTTTTTTTTGCTCCCGAGCCCCACCAGCTCGTCTAAGATCCCTTCTGGCCAAACCCTGCACCCCTGCCAGTGAGTCTGTTGAGAATGACGGCGAATGCAAGCGCCGCTCGGGTTGAGGAAAATTAAGCGTTGCCTCCCTCGTCGCCCTGCAGGCTGCCTGGCCACGATGACGCCGTGCTGCTCTCTGAGGAGGCTGCAGCTTTCAGGGGGTGCCGGCCAGGAGCCTAAAGGGGAGCTTAGCGGGAAAGGGGAGGAGGGTGAGTTCTTTTTGGATTCTGTGTGCATGCAGGTGGGGGTGCGCCATGTAAGCATTGCTCAGCGAAGCTATAGATTACAGTCTGTCTGCTGCGACTGCCACCACTGATGAGCTCTATGCAGGCATCATTCCCTATCGATTAGTCACTCCAATGCAAACACACACACAGACACACAGACACACACAAACACACACATGATGGTGAGATGGTCAGCGCCCAGGGCTGCAGGTCATTTAGCTGTCACCTCAAAGTGATGGCACGGCCCAAGATCAATGGGAGGCCTGTAGCACCTCTCCAGGATGAGACACACACACACACACAGCAGGGCTCTGCATCAAAAGAATAAGAGAGTTAAGTTGGCCCTGACTTTGTAAATAAATAAAAGCAAGTGCTCAGCTTTAACAGCCAGTCCTTTTTCCCCATTTGTGGGAAAACCTTCACAAGTGGGATGCCGCAAGACAGAGAAAGTCAACGGCAACACAAATTCTGTTGCATCCAAAATGACTCCCGAGCACAGTTTGTTTTTTTTGAATATTTCATCAATCTGTGACTTGCCATTAACAGGATGTCGCTTGTTATGCTAAATAATGCAGAATCGATGCGGCTACGAATTTACATCAGGAAAAAATCAAATCCATATTACTCAGCAGTTGTGCAGCCTGTAAGAGGACAAAGCAGATGAATTGGTTCCTCCTCACGTCCCATGTAAACCGCTTTGCATTTAAATGCATCCTGATGCTTTGTATATTATTCATAACACCTTGTCTCTATCACAGCTTCTGTAAAAACTAAGTACGCTAAAATTAATGAGCCATATCCATACCATTACATTTATCTGTTTAGTGGTGTTTTGGGCGCTCCTTTAGGGCATTACGCACGCCCCTCTCTTCATATTTATAACCCAGGCTTTTTATTAGCGCCATAGCAGGGAACTAACAGTTGGGAGGCAGGCTGCGCTTTGATGGCGGTGGCAGGCTGGTGGAGGCAGGCAACGGGGGAGAGGGCATCAGCTGCCAGACCCACGGCCCCGCAAAAGAGGGGAGGTGAGGCTGAGCCTGTCTGTCTGGCGTTGTCACACCTGCTGTATTTAAAACTGCAGTCGTGTGTCTACATTGTGCCCCTGGGTGCTTTTCGTGGTTTCTGACACATTTGGGGAGTTTATTTTTGAAATAAGCATTGCCCAAAAGAAGCTAAAGAGGCTCATGAAGAAGATTACATCATGCTATAAACTATGCTAACCTCTGAAAAGAAAGCCATGTGCAAATCTGCGCTATTACACGGCACTCACTCATCTAAATAGATGTATGAACAGAAAGGCGGAGAAATGCCTTTTGAATGTCCCTTTTATACAGCATATACCTTCATGTCGTTTTTTTTTTTTTTGCAGCAACTTGTGTAAACAGCATGTTAGGGCTGCTCTCATGTTAGAAACTGCTCTCTGGACATGGATGAGTGTACCACAGCCAAAATAGCATTGGCAAACATATGTTTGTTAAGAGCTGATGTCGGAAATGATTCACCAGTAATGTGTATGTTGTGGCTAGCGGAGCAGCATTAAATTTTTCGTACCTCCCAGGTGTAAAGGTGAATGATGTTGAAAATACTGTGTCCCCGAGGAGTTTTAACATTTGATTAGCATGTACATTATATCACATTTATTTACTACATTGCCAGTATTGCCAGCTAATTGTTTGACATATGCATCTCTCCTGTGTCTGGGTTGTTTTGAAAATGTTGCATTTGTACAAAAAAAAACAAAAAACACACCATCCATCTATTTTCTGTACTGCTTGCCCACATTTCGGCTTTGTTTAAATGGAGCTTATCCCAGCTGAGTGGATTGGGCGCCAGTCAATCCGGAGAAAGGAAGAAGAAAGAAACCTTGGCATTTTCTATTGTCTTGCACACAATTGCTCACACGGAGAAGTCTTCACCCAGAGTTGTTTTTCATGCTACAATCCACCCGCGAAGCTAACATTTGTTTATTCAATTTTTGCCAAAAGCATCAATGATTTTGTTTGAGTAAGATTTAAGACATGGGCTACCGTGTCACACCATGGCTGCAAATGCACCGTCACCATCATCACCTTTCTCTCAGTGGTTGGCAGCTTGGCTCGCCAGCGGATTGTCACGCTTCATCCTGGCCGGCCTAGAGGAATCATCCCGAAAAGGCCATTAGAAAAATGGAACTTGGCTTTGTGCAAAACCAATAAAGGTCGGCATTCCAGACAGGCGCTTCGCCAAGGAGCCTCTCTCTCTCTCTCTCTCTCTCTCTCTCTCTCTCTCTCTCTCTCTCTCTCTCTCTCTCTCTCTCTCTCTCTCTGTCTCTCTCACACACACACACTTTAGGGCACTTGGTCAGGAAAGAGATTTGTTTATGCATGAGCATACAGTGGGTGTTCACGCAAAAACACAAGCGCTGAATAATTACACTCAGAGCAGCATATAATTATGATTCTTTTACACAGACGACGTGGCACCACCCACGCTGCACAGCAATAAACACACACAAGTTGCTGATCAAACACATGACCTTCTCTCAAACAATGTTAATGTCACCACCTGGGGGATACCGACCCGGTAGGGCGGTGGTGTCCGATGGAGTGACAGGGGACAGGAAGCGTAGAAAAGAGAGGATGGCAGCCACAACTCATGCAGAAGTTTCACAGTAGTCGCGCCACCTCATGCAATGTTAGAGCCGACATGCCATCATATCGCCATGGTTTGTAACCTTGTGTTTTTGAGCACCTGCACGCTCCTCTGTGGTTGTGTGTGTGTGTGTGTGTGTGTATGTGTGTGTGTGTGTGTGTGTGTGTGTGTGTGTGTGCGTGTGTGTGTGTGTGTGAGCACCACTGACAGGACTTTCTTACACCAAATGTCACACTTCCAAAAAGGATTCACTCCCCCATTACCCCTGCGGAGAAAATCAAGTCAAGACCTTCTTCGGCTCTTTGGCTTCTTTCACCCAGTCACCCCCGTTGCTCTACTCACTTTCCACTTGCCTCTGCCTTGCACTTATCTTCTTCTATCCTCTTTTCCGCCTGCTTGGACTAGCTCCCATATGCACTCTCACCGTGGTTCGCAGTCCTCAGCGCTTTGCTGAAGAAATTCCTCTCTGAGTGGCTGGTTTAGGCGGATAATTAGTGCTCACCTTGAGAGAGAAACCCGCCTGCACAACGAGAGGCCTGAAAAATAAGGGAAATCAGGCTGCGGAGAGTAAGCGTAGGAGAGGGGAGCAGATATGAACAAGATATGAACTTGTTTGTCAATTTATATAAAGCATAAAGCGCAGAGTCAGGAAGAAATAATGTAGGCGTGTGGCATAGGGAAGTGGTGGGTGCTCTTGAGTGGATTTTAATTTGATGTCTGTATGCAAATCGTGTAAACATTACAACACCCACAAAAAAAAAAACTCTTTTGTTCCGGGAAGACACATTCCCTAGCAACAGATCCCTCCCTGCCAAAAAAAAAAAAAAAGGGAGAGAGAGAGAAATGTGTGATTTTATTTTTAGAAGGTGCAAACGAGGAGGGAAGGATGGAAGAGGAATTGGGAAACTAGGGGGAGGTAGTGGTGGAGTGTAAATATCTCTGATGCGTTCAGTGTGTAGAACCTTATTTCTGATAATGGGAGCAGCGACTGTGTGTCAGTGCCTATTTACACACAAATGAAGTGGGGAGTAGTACGCACCCGCCAGAGCTGCTCGCCTCCATCTCAGCTGTCAAAACAGGTTAGTGGTTACAAGTAAGACACAACGATCCCTGGGATCACACCGGCGCCGTCTGCCCGCACATAATAGCTTTATCCTTGGACACTGGACGCCTCATTCCCTGGCCGGCTCGACTCAAAGATGCTTGACAGCATCGTGTCAAGTAATCGACTCCTCATGACGCCAGCGTGCACAAATCAGTGCTCTTTTGTTTGGCCTCTATGATTATGTACGGGGTAATTAGAAAGAAGCCGACCATAAATACAGAGGAATCAATCTTTCAATATTAGCTTGCTGGAGGCTGACACATGCGTGTTTCTGTAAACGGTGAAATGTTGTTTGATAAGAACTGCATTCAGTTTTGAACATCACCTATTGCACTTGCAATTAATCAGTGTATAATCACTGGCACAGGTTTCTGGTTATGTGTGTGTGTGTGTGTGTGTGTGTGTGTGTGGGCACGCACGCGCGTGGGTGTGTTTGTGGTTTTTGTGACAGCTGAGTGAGTGGAGTGTCGACAAGTACATGTTGGCATATCCAATGATGGATGTTTATCAAGTTGGATTGAAGAGTGAGCAGTCTGCTGTTTTTATCTCTTCCAGACCTGCCTGGAGTTGGAGCGTTATCTGCAGACGGAGCCAAAGCGTCTTTCGGAGCTCTTCGACCATGATTTGGATGGGCTCTTGACCCCTGCCTACCTGAAGGAGGATGGCGAGGAAGAGCTCGCTGACGTTCTTCTCCCTAGCACACATGAGCCCCAGAGCCCACCAACAGTGATACTTTGCCCCGCACGGAAGAACTTACCCTCCACAACTTCTATAAAAACAGAATCAAAGGTACCCGAACCCACAGAAGGGATGGAAGGAGTTCACCAGGCACAGTTAAGTGCAGTCACCTCCCTGACGCCCCCGTCATCGCCGGAACTTGGTCGGCACCTTGTGAAACCCAGCCCCTCGCTCACGGCATCTGCTGATGGGACATTCACCCTCAAGCTGGTGGCCAGGAAGGTGGGGCTCAGCGCCGCCCGGCTGGTGCCGTCGCACCCGCTCCCTGCGCAGGTAAAGGAGGAAGATGAGGGAGTAGCATGTGTGCTCGGGGATCTTCCAGAGAACAAGAAGAGGATCCACCGCTGCCAGTTTAATGGCTGCAGAAAGGTTTACACAAAGAGCTCTCACCTTAAGGCCCATCAGAGGACACACACAGGTGAGAATTTTGATTAGCCGCAAGATATTTCAAATGGGTTTTGATACCACTTCCATTCCTCATATACTGTACACATCTGTTTATACGGACATACCGTATTGTCCAGCCATCTGTTACGCTTCTTTTGTTGTGATGAAAATTCCCTGTGTTCTCCATTCTCACTCAGGAATGAGGTTAAGTAGGAAATGAAAACTTCTTGTTAGAGTGAAGGAGTAACACTACTTCTCTTGAACCACTCTTTCAACCTGAACCTGGTCTCCAGCGACAGGGCTGTTGACTAAAGCAAAGGGGAGGGAGGGGGAGGGAGGGGTCTTGATGCCCCAACTCTTTCACTCCTCCATGTCCATCCCAAACCACTCAGACCCCTGTCGGGGAGCTGTCCTCTGCCCAAGTAACTGTTCAGTGATGGATGGATTGACCTGGATAGGCCACCTGACATTCCCAGCTTTATTTCTAACACTGACACCCCACTCCCACACCCCCACTAAAGCTTCTTGCGGGTCTAGGTCAGTGACTGACCGCCTTTTGCTGGGGCTGTAATCATCCAGACAGAACAGTTATGGAGGCAGTGTCAGCGCAGGGCTTGCCGTCATCTAAATCCTTCTTTCTAAACCAGGATATAGCTTGTGAGTCCACTGAAAGTTGTGTATGCGGGATGGAGACAATTATGGCCCACTATAACCAAGGGTATATCGGGAAAAAAAAATCTTTGACAGAACTTTGACTGACAGAAAAATTTGTTGATTTTTCTGTCAGTCACTTTATGTTGGTATGTGTTGACCAACCCACGAGCGATTCTGTGCTACCCCGTGGCCATGATTATAGTGTGTGCCAACAGAGGGCTGATCAGAAGTCTTAATAGATTCATATAATTCCGCTACATGTTGAACTTTCTCTCAGTCAGTTGCACCGGTTCACGAAGAAGCTCGCACTCGGGGGCCTATCTGAATGCCATTGGGCCTATACTGTAAGACATTTAATTCCACATTATTCTCTGCCATTTGTATATTTATCGGTTAATCATATCATTGCTGCATCTACGGGGCAAATCATACACTAGAATGATGAGTCCGTCACTTTGAGCAGCATACCAGATGGCGGTGCGGCCCTGGTGCGCTCGCACGAACGCTGGCTCTACACCTTGGTTCTTCTTTTGGTAGCCTGAAGAATGCTCTCCCCTTCTTTTGTATGTACGTGTGACACACTGGTGCACATCAGCTGTCTACCATTGTCAGAGTGTGGCGTTTCCTGTTATCTGTTAAGTTTTATACTCTCTCATATTAGCCTGCATTTACGTTTGGCACAATGCATTGTGGGATATGTGTCGTCAACATCCGACGCTCTGATTATTACCATGGTGACGACAGTTAAGAACCGCTGCCCCAATGAGTCAAAAAGGTGTAGCAGGAGACTACTGGTGAGCCCATACAGTGAGTTTGGATCTTATGGGATTGAAGTGATGCATTTGTGCCAACTCTATGCCACCCGCCAACGCTGTGCAAAACACACATTTTGTGTTCTTATGCTTGTGAGTAAAATCAGCTTGGACGTGCCTTGTTTGACAAAGGGCTAGGAAACTCTCAAGGTTTGATTGAACTTTCTGTGAAGCACATCACACAGGTAAGCGCTAGCCACACTAAAACAGAGATACACCCACTGAGTTCGCCCGTGAAGTATATTTGTCGACCAAGCGGGTAAATATTATGACAAGTGGGTAGACCAGAAAAAAAACACTCAAGCGTGCAATTTCTACTCGTGTTGACCCGCCACAAGAAAGTGGGTTGATATTAGGATCAAACAGCACATATATCAAATATTTTATTCGCATAGATGACTCATGTGTTAAGGACGTAAGCCATAAGACTCAAACAAAATGATATAAGGCAACGACCCTCTGCAACGCAACAGCTGTAAAGCAGGCTCCCCAGTCAGTGCACGATTATCCTGACACGTTTAAAGATGTCATTACTCAAATCCTCTTTTTCTTGCTTGTTATTTCCATAAATTACTGCCGGAGAAAAGGCGACGATTTAATCTGGAATTAGACGGGTCGGCATGGAATAGCGGTGCCCTGTAGAGCTTTTTGTGAATAGGCTTATGACAGATAAGGAGTGGTACAATTAGATAGGGAGCAGGTTGAGGGAAGAGCTAAAACACGAGGCTGCTCAAGTTATTCTTCCTCTGTCGCTCGTTTGACATCACCTTCCTCTCTTGTGTCTGCCTTCATAAAAATACTTGAACTCCAGTTTTTATTTGACCCCGTGGAAGTTCCTTCACTGTTTAACACAGTCAGACACAGCTTCTAACGTGCAGCACTATTCTGTTAGATCTCGGTGGATGTTTATTTACAAAACGCAAAACCGACAAAGTACAGCAGAGGACGCTGGTAACCACGAACCAGGAAAAAGCGAAACAAAACCAAAAACGCTTGCAAAAGGCAAGGATAAGATGAAGGGAAATCGCTTGTTACAAAAGAACAAGTAGATCCAATATGCGAGAATAATTAAACTGAGGAAACAAGAACAAGGAAACGTGTTGAGAAAATCTAAGGCAAAAACATGAACGTCTAGAATATTCAGGCATTTGGAAATGGGAGACGTGAGCTAGGCTGAAATAATCTGAAAGCCAGTTGTCGACGTGGCAGAGTTTTTAAAGGCAGCTGGAAACGCGGCATGATTAGCGTCAGGTGCGGCTCATGAGGGAACGCCCCACTCCAGCTGGTGAGTCCAAAAAAAACCAAAGCAAACAAGACATCTTCACAACAATCATGACATATCTAAGTCAACTTTGACACGTAACCGTGCCACATGGCTTTTATTGAGTAGTGACGTGGTGGGAAGTGGCAGTCAACAGTGCAACCCCAAACTGTCTCTCTCTGGCTTCTGCATGTCAGGATTACACTCCCATCATTATATCCAATGATTACTACCAGTGTCCATGTGAAAGCCATCAAACACAACAATGTAAACGTGCAGTTGTTGTATTTTGACTCATTTCAAAGCAATTTAAATTGAGAAAAGTTTCCTTTTGATACATATTTGAGCTGACATCAAGGCTCCCCACTCTCTCACCCGTCTCCCATACATAATCTGCCTCTCTTCATGTAGCTGCCCCCAACCAAATACTGCTCTCTCATATCAAAAGCCGGACTGCTGGTTGCAGGTCGGAGCCCGTAAAGCGCTCTCGGCGAGCCTCTCTAATGACCTCTGAGACCCGGATGCCCGGCACCGGCTCCAGTTAATGGAGGAAATGCAATTAAGATCAACACTGGCACCTGAGAGGCTGGAGTGCATTCCCAATGTGTGTGTGTGTGTGTGTGTGTGTGTGTGTGTGTGTGAGGGAACAATCAGAAGTAACAGATGACACATGATATGATTACCGTGACTCAGGAAACACCCAGTTATCAGATTACGGATGCCAACGTATAATTTCTTATTTGATTTGATTATTCTGCAAGGCATTTTAGAGTGGAGGGAGGAAGCATTTGGGCACCGGGACAAGTCTGAGCAGAGGTTTCTGAACACTTTCAATGGAGCTTGCACAGGATTTATAATCATCTTAATGAAAGGAAATGATCCACAACATAAACCATGACATGTTTTCCAAAAGTAACAAAAGAATAATCTGATTATACTGACGAGTTTGGGCTAATCTGCTGGATTAGATCAGTGATCTCCATTTTTCAGTGGCACTCAATCCCACTGAATGGAAGCAGTGGGTGTACATTTGTAAATTTGTGTTTGTGTGTGTTTGTGTGTGTGTGCGTGTGTGTGTGAGAGCAGGCGAGTCTATGTGTCTGTTTTTGTGAGGGTATCTCAAGAAAGAAAAGGTGGGGGAGGTTTTGATTCTGTTACCAGGCAACGGGGCAGCATATCGTTGGAGGACTCGGTAGCTGAGTGGTTATTATTGCTGCAGGCAGTGGTCTCTTAATGCCCCCCACCTCCTTCCTCCTTCCTTCCGCACCGCCACCGCTACCACCTCTCACTATCCCTCCCCCATTGCTCTGTACATCTCGACAGTTACCGTTTCTAGGCAACTGCCTCCATGCTCTGCCTGCATGCCCGGTAATTGGCCGGTGGCATGGCAGCGTGCCGTTGCCAGATCCAGCCAGCTGCACTGACTATGCTGCCTCCTCATGTTGCATGCACCCAGCATCAACACACACTACTTCTCTCGTGGCCCCATTGCTAGGCAACAGAGTCAGGCATCCTTGTCTCCCGGGGCTTCATTGCCGGTCGGCCCAGAACTGCTGTTCTAAGTGTTTGTGGGTACAGACTAGGGTTTGTATGTATTCAGTTTCTTTTTAAGTCAACACTGATGACGTTGTCGATTAAAAAAAAAAAATCAGTACAGAACACCAAAGCACGGAATGTGGGCTGGGTAAAGTGCTCGGTGGCTGTCACATGATAGTATAGAAATCCTCTGCTTGTTGCTGAGACAGGCAGGTAATGTTTACACAATGTAGTCCCATTCTGGGTCCAGCACTGCAGTGGGTTATGCATATTGTGCGTTGCCATGATTGCAAATAATCATGGACCGCTTCATGTACAGTGCAATGATTCACTGTTCGCCTTCCACTTTGCATATCCACCTCACAGTACAGAGATCCAGGGTGCACATCCAAGCTAGAGCCTTCCAATGCGGGCTTCATATTTTCTTCCCCTGCCAGTGTGGATTTTCTCTGTGTACTCCAGTTTCCTCCCACATTCCAAAAGCTTGCATGGTATGTTGATTGAACGCTCAAAGGTGTGATTGTGAGTGTAACAGGGTTTTTGTCTAGGTGTGCCCTGTGATTTGCTGGCAACCAGTTCAGAGTGCACCCCGTTTCCTGCCCAATGACAGCTTTTTAAAGTAGGCTATACATCTATTTAAAACATGTATCTGGCTCCAGATAGTTACATTTTGGGCAGCCACTTGATGAGAAATAAAATTGAGTAAATTCAACACACATTTTTTTTCAATGTACTCTAGTAGCCCATGTATCCATCCATCCATCCATCCATCCATCCATTTTCTAATCCGCTTGTCCTCACAAAGGTCGCGGACGTGCTGGAGCCTATTCAAGCTGTCTTCGGGCAGCCAATCGCAGGGCACACAGAGACGAACAACCGAACAATTTAGAGCATTTTGGGAATGTGGGAGGAAACTGGATCACCCGGAGAAAACCCACGCAGGCATGGGGAGAACATCCAAACTCAAACCCAGCACCTCTGCACTGTGAGCAGTATATAAAATAGTGGTTGGTTACTTACATTCATCTTATTTCTTGGCAAAAACACAGGAACTGAAGTACATTTTAACTCACGATTGAACTGTTAAAAGGAGGTGCTGTTGCCATTCGTCAGCACACAAATTAGCAACATGTTAAAACTAATCTCTGCAACCCTTCCAAACTTCCCCTCATGTTCTTCTCCCACTTCATGCCTTTCTTCTTCTGTGTGTTCAGCATCATCACGCACCATTGGGACATAATCAGTGTCTTTGCTTAATGTATTATCATTGATGAAACAGGTGTTTTCCTCCCTCTCCCCCATGCAGGTGAGAAGCCATACAAGTGCTCATGGGACGGCTGCGAGTGGCGGTTCGCCCGGAGCGACGAGCTGACGAGGCACTACCGCAAACACACCGGCGCCAAACCCTTCAAGTGCAACCACTGCGACAGGTCTGTCAACGTGCCCCTCAATCCGCCACTTTTTTACCTCGTTATTTTGTATAATCACGCTTGAGCCGAGGACGTTGCTAAATACAGGTCAGTGTGTTTCTGTAAATAAAAGCTCACGCTCTGACCTGCTTACTTCCCAGAACATTTTGTGACTGCTGCTCCGACCCCAAGTGTCCTTGAACAGAGTAAACTGACCAGCTAAGCAGTTTGCTCCACATGATATTTCAGTGTCTAAATATTTAATTCTTTGGCAGATGGATTGAGGCGGCCCCGAGCATTGCAGTGAAGCTTTATCCATCTCTGCCTATTCCAATACAAAACGCAGATATTATTCAAGCATTGCTGCTATGGTGATGTGACGTAATTTGCCGTCGACACCCTACCTTAATTAGTCACTGCGGCCCCTGTTTAATAATGAAACACAAGCAAAATGTTAATTTGCAGCCTGGCTGGCGAAACCATCAAGCATTCGCGGGCCATTATTTGCTATAAAAAGATCAGGCTTGGCTGTGACACAAAAATCTTTAGCCCTGTTTTAATTACAAGCCTCTGTCTGTGATCCGCCCCTTGCTGACACCTTGGGGATCTCACAGCAATTTTGTCTTCTGGGGAATAGCTGCTGGGATGAAAAGGTCATTTTTGTGATCTCCTTGAACACGCATCCAGCATGATAAATCTGAGAGAGTTGTAAAGCATCTGCAGCATCATAAAGATCGTTTTATGAGGCCATGTTGACCCATCTATCAGTGTCAGCGACGATATTGAAAAGTAAATGTGTTGTTAGTTGTGACGAGTCAACAGAATTATGTGCATATGCTATAAATATGACAGTAAACACGGCCGTTCTGCATCATAAGCAAATAGCAGGCCAGTTAAGTGTCTTTTACCACCAAGTGCGCGCGACCTGATAGCTTGCTTGGGTTGATGAGCCAGTAATGCGGTCTTCAGAGCATCTGTCAGACCTCAGCTGGACAGACACACTGTAAATACAGTAACCCCCCCCCATTTCCCCTTCTCCCCCTTTCCTCTGAGTACCACCCCACTACCCTCCGGGTGCGCTACCTAATTCAGGCTCATCTCTGTCATGTGTCGCACGGCGCCCAAGCCCTTGGGCCCAACGCAGATCATGCTGAGATGAAGGAAGAGGGAGGGGAAAAAGAAGACAGGCTGCAAGATGGAGGCTGGGGAGGGGGCTTTGGGAGGTGAGTGGGGAGGGGGTGAGAGACCTGCGGTGTGCCAGCTGGTGCGGTGCCCCCGAGTTGTGACTTGTACGTTACCATCTGTCTCGCTGAACGACACGAAAAACATGCTCGAGAGTCTCCTGGGCCTTTCGTGAACCGCATGTGTTGGCTATGCTGTCTGATGGCAGAAGAGAGTAATACACACACACACACACGCACACGCACATGCACAGTACTCACGTGCGCATGCACACACAAGCGCAGACGCGTCATGCTTGCAGGTGTGGCAGTAAGACCGATGACTGGTGGTACATCAGTGTAACTCCGCCCCTCGGCCAAACATTGATTGATCCTGACAGTAGCCTCTCTCTTTTGCTGGAGTGAAGCAATCGTAAGTGTAAAAAAAAAAGAAACATCTCACTTCAATGTCTTTGAATTGAATCAAATGTATCACCTCGATGTGGAATGGTGTAAAACGTCAGAGGAAAAGAAAATCTTGGAAACCTGTTAGGCTGTGTAACACACAATCTTGGAATATTTTTACAATATCTGCCATCTCTGCCCCCCCCCCCCCCCCCCCCCCAAATCGATTGGTTTTCCCACTTAAGTGCACAAGCACTGGCCAAGAGCCTTAAATGATCAAATGTTGGTAACGTTCAGGATTAACTGGACAATCTCGCAGACTAAAGCACACTAGCAAAATTGAGCAGGAAGATATCTGCAAATATTTAAAGCCAAAGACGTGTGCATTAAGTATAACTGTTCATAGGCAGTTAGGTCACCATGATCGTTTCAAGTGCAAACATATCAACACGCGCTATGACTTTTGACTTTAGAGCTTGATGAGGATTGCGGTCTTCTGTGAGATTGATTACAGGGAGCTCGTAGGCACTTGTTTAGATTTTTTTCAAATTTATACGGCTCTGGAAAAATGAAGAAACTGATGCAAGGACGAAGCAATTAACCAGAAGAAAACCAAATCGAGGATGGGCTTTGCTGTGCTTTGTTTTACGATGATATAGATCTTTACAGAAAAAGACATTAGCACTTCAATTTCTCTGCATCACAATTAAGACTTGCTGGCATAAAGTTGTGATGTGTCTGTTAATTTTTCCCAGAGCTGCTTGTGTTGTCATGTACCTAAACGAGGCCGGTGTTATGCAAACGCTGCACGTTGCCATGCAGTCAGGCCATGCGAGTATGAATTACACCAACGATGTTGCAATTCTGTTTGATTTTGGTCTTGAATAGCATCATGTTCGTAGCATGAGCGATATTCCTCTGTCTGACATATTTGTAGATCACAACATCATACAGCTTGCAATTATGTCAGAGGAAGCAACACTTCAGGCCCTCCTTTACTTGGGAACACACAGAGCAAGAATGGTGTGAGACGCGTCCTATTGGGGGAATGTTTGGATGTAATCATTTCGAATGTCTAACAAAGGCCCCATGCATGTGTTCATGGACATGCATAATTTAAAACACATTTTGTGGGGAATAAAAACATTTAAAAGGCAACATGTTGTCCTCGTTATCGTTTGGGTTTTTTTTGCAGCTTCGGCTGTTGCTTGCAGCACGACAAGTCAAATCATTAGGAGCCGCAACTGAAAATGCTGATTATGAATGAGTTACACAAGGACCACTTGCATCAACACCCATGGCTCAGTGCGCGCTAGCTAATCGCATCGACTAAACAATCCCCTTTCCAGAGTGCCGTGTTTGTAAACTAATGGAGCGTTTTCCCCCTCCGTTGTTTGCAGGTGTTTCTCCCGGTCGGATCATTTGGCGCTGCACATGAAGAGGCACGTCTGAAGAGCGCACGGCATGTCAGAAGGGAGTGGAGGCGGTGAGGAAGCAGAGAGGACAACATCACTTGGGGAGAAATTTTCCGGATCGGAGGCAGACGCGCCACGCTTTGGCGTGAACATGGGCAGGCAACATACGGGTCCCACATGACTGATTCCATGAAGCGTCATCTGCCTCCTCCGATGGGACCTTGAGCTGGCAGCTCGTGGGTTCGGTCCACTTTTGCCTCGCATTTAAGCAGTATTGCCCCACACGCAGCAACTTTTGCACTCATATTCGGTCCTCTCTGAGCGAAAACACCATCTTGCTAAGTTGCTGGAGCCTTTCTGTTAAGTCAAAGTTTGACCTCTCATACTTTCAAACTGGATCCATTTACGAATCCTTCTGCTTGGACGGCACTCGTTTGGATGGCGATTGCAGACTTGAATATTAGGAGTGTTTTTTTTTTCTTTTTGCCGGAGTTGATTGAGGTGATACAGACGACCGCAGGTTTTTTCGAAACCTCGTCCATCCGGACTTTGCTACGGATGTGGTCAACAGCGGTCCGTCTCCTGCTTGGGCCTGATGTCCACGTCGTCGGAGCTCACATTATTGCACAGTTGACTCTTGGCAAGCCTCTTGTTGAAAAGAAAAGCCCTGGTTTGTCAGAATGGGAGGAACTTGGGCCCCATGCACAAATCAAAGCAGATTGCTGACTGTCATCGCACATCAGACAAGATCGCTACGTATGTAAAGGCTACATTGTCTTGAAGCAAAGACCTCAACTTTGTTCGGAATTCCACCATTCTGAAGAACTTTTTGGGAATGGATGCGGCCAAATAAAAAGTGTCGATGCCTGAAGTGACCTCTCGGCCCTTTGAGAGTGATTGGCACCCGACCCGCCACCGCGTTGCTCGGCCATGCAGAACTGTTCCAATTTAGCCAAGTTGCGTTCAGAATGCAATTTTCTCCAGTAGATCAGGCCCTACGCATCTCCTGGGACATTTCGCAGATTTATCCTCTGTAGGACACGGAATGAACTTGCAGAAGGACAAATCCAATCAACTGGCTGAGAGATCAATGTGAATGTATTTCTAATGTGTCTGTGCACGATGCAGCTGAAAATGTGAATGGCGAAGCGGTCACTCCTTGTTCGCAGCGCATCTCTTTCCACATCGTTGTTAATCGAGGAAGTCACGCCGTGACGCGTCACACTTTGTTCCTGTTGACCGTCCGGAGGTTGGGAGCGCAGGTTTCCGTGGGGTCGAGTGGTTAGGGCGGGCCAGGTCCTGCCCAGTCAGCAAAGATAACTGCCCTTTCAGGTCCGTGAATGAGACATGAACATACAATGACGTGTAGTTGCAGTTCTCTTCGGTGCTCTGACTCCTGAATCCCAGACGCCAGCTCTGCCTTATATCCAGGCGGCACGGACATAATGGAGGCGATGCCACACTTCTTGTTGACTCAGCTGGGATCTTTAGCCCAATACTTAAGAAATTGAATTTTTGGGGAGTCAAATGAGGAACATGGACACCTGTCTTATTTCACTTTTAGGATTAGTACGTAAAGCACCAGATCAGCTCCTCGCAAGCAGTCCGAGTGTTCCGTCCGGAATGGATGCAGACAAAATGAATACAAGTGGTTTGCACCGTCAACGGCAGCTCGATGTATGACTTTCAATACTCCAGCTCTGTTGTTGGCATGAATGACTGCGTGGAAATGACATTTTGGTTGTTTCAAATGTTCTTATGGACAACCCTGGACTGGAGCACAGAAATATCCCAAATATTCTTTGGAAGCGACTCAACTATTTCTTCTCAAATGTGCGCGCTGGAAAACTTGGAGTTCAAATGTGAATGTTTACTTTTTTATACTTTTGTTTTATTTTTGGGTGCTTCACTTATGTGTCCTTTTTATGAATGATTGTCAATTATGCTGTGCCTGTGTGTGTGTGTGTGTGTGTGTGTGTGTGTGTGTGTTTTTGTCTGTATTTGCACTGTAAAACAAAAACAGTAAACAACAACAAAAAATAGTAACATAGCTGATGTTTCCTGTCCGCTTGTGCACATCACGCCACTATCACTGCATCTCTATACGGTAATTGTTTTATACACCAACTTGTGCACATGCATTAGAGCAAGCACTTGGCACGTGCACACAGACACGCTCATGCGAGAGTGTGACCAACCCCACACACACTTACACACACAAACACGCACACACTCACGCGCACGCGCTTGCTCGGTCTGAGGTGCAGGCTGCAGCTCTCAGCATCGCTGATATCCTTCTGAATTTGAAATCAGACCCCTTTTTTTCTACCAGCGTCCCCTTGTTGCCTTCCCCTCCCCTCCACAAGATAACAACGCTTTCAACTCCTGTCTGTCCCCTACACCCCCTGCCCCCCATCATCTCCCATCTTCCTCCATTTTCCTGTGTTGTTGTCTTTCTCCCTTTCTTTCGACTGTATAAAGAGTTTTAAAATTTATCATTTGTATATTATAATGTATGGGTATGATAATGTTCTTTATTGACGAAAAACGAGAAAGATTTATTTTTGTTACCGGTTTGTTTCATAATTCATTTTTTTAAATTGGTATTGTAATATCTCTATGCAAGGACTGTTTGTTTGTTTGTTCGTTGGTTTGATATATTCTTTTTTAATTTAAGAGTGTAATTAAGTGTAATAAATGGTAGATGCAGTTTGGCATGGAGTAGGCATGCTTCCTGTCTGGTCTGTTCTTTGACAAAAATTCACACAGTGCCCGCGACAGTGTCTTTAAAGACGTCTTATCAAGACTCAATCGCAGAATCAGCTGTTTTGTCAACAACGAACACCCGGAGAGTGCATTTAGGCTCCATCACTGATATTTATTTGCAGTTGCTCACAACGTGAAGCGCAATTGAATCCAATCAGTTCTTATTGCGCTCCTCGCTTGAGGATTTCTGATTCCATCCTTCACAGGATGGCTAAAAACACCTGCTCGCAGTGCGTAATCACATCTGTTAGCCAACAAGGTGAAAAGGTGTCTCTGCTTTGACTGCTTTTTGACCATGACCAGCTGATAAAACGCTAATCGAATAAGTAATAGCTAATTAGGGAGTAATTACTCCCCGCTAAATGGTCCGATGCGGTGTATTAATTCTCCTCGGGTCTGGCAAAGAGGAGCTCCCATCAGGGCTAGCCCCCGCTCCCTCACAACCCCCCCCCCTTCCCTTTTTTTATTGTATTTAATACTCTCTAATTGAAACTTTTACTCTCATCAAGAAGCTTACTTGTGTCAGTTAAACATATCATGTCCTTTTATTGGTAATTATAAAACAGCTAGCAACTGAACTGTACCGACTACCGCAAGAGAACTAATGGAGCCATTTTTCAATGTAGACTGCGCTTCCCTTAAACATGTTCACAGTGAAGCCACCGCCACTAATACCCGCACTCCCACTGCTAGGAAGTTTCACAGCAGGACAACAGCACATTTTTAAATCCCGCTATTACACCCCAGATCCCCAGCAGAATATTCTGCAAATAATTGAAAAGCTGCCTTGATCAACACGCTGTTTGAGACTTAATTTTCCCTCTTTGTGGTCCTCTCTCATCCGTTTTGTGATGTACAGCCTGTCCCGTTGAGGGTCACAGCAGGGGCTGAGGCATATCTGCTCAATTAGGACAGACTCCACTGGTTGCCTGTCAATCAAAGACAAAAAGCAAACAGGAATTTTGTTCCAATGACTTGAGGAGGTTCTGTCGATGGGCAAGGGTCACATGGCAGTCCAGTTCCATTGTTAAGTTGTGGCAAGACATCACAAAACTGTCGTGGCCACTTTAATTAGTCTTTTATTTTCTTAACATGTCTTGTGTTTGAGAGAACAGTTTGCACACAAATGCAAGAAAATATCTATATATTTGGAACAATTTGTTTTGTTCCTTGATTTTAATTAACAGGCGGATACTCAAAAAGGGTCACACAAATTCAAAAGATTCTCCTCACCTAAATCTAAGCACCACTGAAATGTTTTACTGTAGACCTACTCATACAGCTTTTAAGTTGAACAGCGACTATCTAAACAACCAAACCACGAACGAAAGTCCTGCACACCTACAGTCGCATATTACGTCCTAAACAGAAAGCATAACTTTAAGAAATGGACTAGAACTGCGGGCACCTCAGCAAGGTGCCACAGTACTTTGCACAAGCACCAAAGTGTGACCCTTGTTACACATGCCTGAGTTGTCTCATAAAGATTCATGCAGTATTTTTCGAGAAATCTCTGAGACACCATTTCATCAAGGAGAGGCTAATTTACATCAACGAGCAATTGTGAAGGTCTTTTGATTTTGTGCAACCAGCACAAGCAGCCGAGTGCTTTGATAGTTACAATTATAGGGAATGTGTCAGCTTGGCCCTCTGTAATCAAAGGCTAATCACCCTGCTGGTTGCAGAGAAGCACCTGCGTCAAGCTTCCGTCTCTTTGCCACTCTGAGCGACATCTCAACTCCTGTGAGGTACGTCGCCATCCAAAATCTCTTTTATGTCATTAGTTAGTATCCGCGAATGCAATTTGGATTATGCTAAGATACTGGAGACTAGTGGACTGTTTTGTTTTGTTTTTTTTTTGTGGGAGAAGTGGCAGACAGTGCTGGGAACAAGAAGCCAATTGTTATTTCGAGCCAAACAAGTCACTCATCTGGCTTGTAAACGCTTGTTTACCGAAGGAGATCAGGCTAGAACTAGAACTGACTTCAGCCTGCGCGCACACGAATAAGATCTTGGAGTGGAGAAGCGAACCTAGACTCGTGGTGGACCACCAAGTCTTCAGCACTCCACAGAGCCATCATGCATTATGGAGTTCTTTCGCTCTCTTGCTGTAAAAAATAGACCAACAGAGTTGAGCCTTCTGATTTTTTTTTATGCTACTTGCTTCCACTTGGACCTCAGTTATGTGTGTTTTCCAAAGCACTCTGACACTTTAGCTTGCCATTTTTCCAGTTTGCTGACGACATTGAAACATACTACATTCTGTATATGTAGCTTGATCGTTGATGATGAGCGTGGTCGCAAAAGACTCATGTTCCTTCAGAGACATTTTTGTGAGACCATTGTGGTTTCTTTTGCATTCTGAGCACGGAAAAGTCGTGCGCTGCAGCACCTAAAGGCTCCCCGATGGCCATTGATCCATCGCTACGCCCACAGAGGTCCCGGACTCCTCTTTGATTGCCATCCCCCTGCTAATTAAACAGCCGAGTTTAACGAGCTCACTTTGCTACCAGGTTGAATGGAAAGGTCACCGCTATCTCACTTGTTTGCAACTGAATACTGCCAATAATGGCGCGGCAAGGGAAGACAGGTGTTCACGGAGGACATGGAAAAAAAAAAAAACGAAACAAGTGGAACGCACCCACCCCCCACACTGAGATTTGACCCCTGATTTGAAGTGTGAGGCCAAATTGCTGCCAGCATGAAATATTATTTGGGTATTTTTTGTTGCTGTTAGTTTAGGACAGCTGTGGCGTTTTAATAAAATTGCCATGCGCAGTAACCAGCAGCAGTCAATACATTTGGTTCTGATTCAGGAGTGCTTTTGCTTGGTATGAATGTCCACCAATCAAATGCCATCAACCACCCCCATCCGTGACCTACATACGCTATCTGTCCCGTTCATCGCTTATCTTATGGCGGCAGAATCAGGATTGATTGGTTCAATTAAACTGGCCTTTAATGTAAGCCGTTTAATCCATTTCTATCGTCCAAACCAAATACCTTCCCCTCTCAGAGTGGGATTACGGGCCTCTCCTTCAAATTGGCACCTCAAATAAAGGGTTAATGGGTCAAGGGAGTGAGGCTGAATGTTTGGCGACAGAGCCCAATAATGAACTGACGGGCAGAAATAAGGAGTTGGGCTGGAACACAATTTCCTGAAATGCATGCATTTCAACCAGCAGCCGCAGTGTGTGCTCACTTGCTTAAAATTACAAAGAGGATTTGATACTCAGAACCATATATGTCTCCATACTCGTGTTTTAAGATGTTGAGGGCGATCACTGTGCATGGATGTATTTTAAAACTCATTTGTTCCCACTGATGATGTATTTTCATGTCTCTTCAGAATCCAGACACTCAATCCCAGGAATATATTTTGAATGACTTTAATGTTTTTTTTTCTTTCCACATTTGAGGGTAAAGGGTGGGGGGATGAAAATAGCTGGCTTTGAATGAGATGTGTTTCAAAAGTGTCATGTCTGTACATTACACCTTAATTATTAAAGCTTTTTCAATGTGTTAATAATACATAGAAAAATCATGTTTTCAGACAAACATATGCGTTGATTCACACCGCAAGTGTCTTCATATAAGTTTGAAGAGCAAGTACAGTATTTTGAATTCCGAGTATGGGTTTGATTGTCCCTTGCACTCATCTGTTGGTCAGAGTCACGGGCCTCGCTTTTTTCCTTTGCTTGATGAAGTGCCTGCAGCTGTACACGGGGCTTTTCTTTTTTTGACCTTGTGTTTCTAATAAATTGGGTTTATGTGCATACGCCATCACACGTTTACATACACACCAGATGTTGAGTCTTGCTGACAGGTATGATCAAATCCATTTGATTGGTCAACACATGCCATGGTTGCCTATGCAGGACTTGGGTCGCTGATACCCTGGAAAAGCCCCTTCCCTCTATTTACGCACTCCTCAGTAGCTAAAACATATTTTACAATGGCAACAGCAATACAGCATTCAATTTGCACACGTGGTATATATTTTCTAATGTATGTTGAAAAGAAGCATTGCACTCATAAATGCATACACTTTTATTCAAATCATTTCATTGATTCTCATTCGGCCATGTCAATTATTATAAAGGAGGACGACAACCTTTCCCAGAGGAAGACAAAAATATTCGTCCTTTCGCACATAATGATGCATGTTCTAGTACTGCTCCCTGCTGTTCTTAGAATGCAAGTGCCGTGTCAAAAAATATATATTTTAGTGTCGTGTCGTTCGCGAACGCAGCGGCTCTTTAGTCGGTTCTTTGAGGTGAACGAAGGGAGCCGGCTACTAATAGAAGCCGACTTTTTTTTCTCCTGTTTTTTTCCCTCCTTCAGTTAAACCCACACGGGCACGCACGCACGCACGCGCGCGCGCGCACGCGCACGCACGCGCACACACGCGCACACACGCACACACTCAACACACACACGCGCATGTGCACGCGCACGTGCACGTGCACGCGCACGCGCACGCTAGTGATGGGAATTCCGGCTCCTTTTAGAGAGCCGCTCTTTTAGCTCGTTTCCCTAAAAAGAGCCGGCTCTTTCGGCTCCCAAATGGCTCCTCAGTTTTTTTGTTGCTTAAATTAATACCAAAAATAACGTAATATTATGTGTAAAATGAAGTACTAATGCAAAAAATAGACATTATATCAAATATTTATTATTTATATGGCTTTATTTATATTCTTCTGAACATACTCAACATGGAGTGCTACAAAAATAAAAACAAAGTACAAAGACCCATCTCAAAACAAGGTCGTCAAAAAGTTCCAATCTATGAATGTGTATATTTATAAGCTTTTAACTATTTATTTATTTAGTAGGCAGCCTTCGGCAAGTGCTCTTCAAGAGCCTTGCTTTTTTGTTCTTTTTTGCTGTTTTTGTCTTTTGTTTTGTCACATGTTGTTTGTTGTTTCATCGTGTGGACCTGATATGGACTGTTTTCAGCGCTTTTTGGCCACGACATTCGTCAAAGGAGCAGTATCTGTGCTTGGTGGTAGCATTCTCGGCAGCACGCCTGTACCAGCACAGATTTTGATTGGGAGGAATGTCGGCGCCATTGACTGTTGGTGCTGGACAGACCTGGGGCACTTGTGTTTTTTGCGCCAGAAATGGGCAGCATTTTTCACAACCCCGATTTGTTCAGTGGCTATGTCAGCACTGTTGGACAGTCGGCGTTGGTGCGGCTGGATGGATGGCTGCTGAACTTGAGGATGAGGAGAGAGGAGCGTTGGCGAAGAGCGCCGATGCGTATTTGGAACCTTGAGTCGCCGCTTGGAATTGAAATGGATTTCCATGGGACAGCAGAAGTGAACCAATCTCTTTTTTTCGTCAATGGATGCTACAGCTTCTTGTTGACTTTGAAACTTAGCTTGTAGCCGACGTGTGCACATTTTGAGCATGACGTCACTGATCCACTGGTTAAAGGACACTTTGATTCTCTCCTCTTTCATCTCAAACTGCTTCAAACAACAAAGCGTGTGATGGAAAAGTGGTTAGAACTGCATGACTGTCCGTGTTTTATGTTATGTGTTGTGTTTATTATTTTACTTTATGTTAACTGTTTTATTAAGCGCTTTGTTACAGCTGCCGCTGTTGTGAAAGCACTATATAAATCAGCATGTATTGTATGTATTGTATTGTATTGTATTTACAGTAAAACAACATTACCACACAACAAATTATAAATTAAAATTTGTAAAAGTAAAAGAAAAAAAGCAGCATTCAGGTAAAGGTTTTAGCTTGTCTTTAGCGAAGATTGACATGAAGAAAAACCAAGTGCCTCAGCTTTGAGGGGTTGATCCTGTTTCTCCTCTGTGTTAATCTTTGCCCTGTTATGGAGAAGATTCTCTCTGGGGGGACAGATGTTGTGACAACACACAGCCAACACAAAACGGATGAAAATCCCTTGCAATCATTTTACCTAGTTCCTCGTCAATTGTGTCCTGTTTTTCTGGTTTTATAGCTTTTTGCATAAAGTGGCTCATAGAGCTCTGGGTTGTACATCTAGGCAGTTGTGACATTGCAGCAGCAGCAACAGTTGCAGACACACTAGCACCTTCATTAATAGCTGGTTCCCTTGCTTGTCTTTTCTCTTCAAATTGTACTGATGGGTGGACATTTCTGATGTGCCTGTGCAGGTTATTTGTGGAGCCTGATCTATGGGATATTTTAACCTTGCGCAGTCTACACGCTGCCTTTAAACTATCAATTAAATTGAAATGATTCCATATTTCACTGCGTTTCCTATCCATTTTCTCACCTTTCCACTTTCCACCGTGTTGTTTTTTTTCACTAACTAGCTCTCTCGTCTCCTCGTCTGTCTTGTTCGCGCTGCTCAGTGTGCTGCTGTGTGTGTCTCTTCTCTAACCCCTCCCCCTTCTCTAAACTGCAGCGTGTGTGTGTGTGTGTGTGTAACCCTCCCCTTCCGGCTCCCAATGAGGTGGGAGCCGGCCTCCATCATTCACTTCAAAGAGCCGGCTCTGGGAGCCGGCTTGTTCGCGAACGACACATCACTAACGCACGCACACACACACGCACGCACGAACACAAGCACACGCACGCGCACGCACAGACGCACGCGCACACACACGCACACACGCACTCGCACGCACATACACAAACTCGCACACACACATGCGCACGCACGAACACAAGCACACGCACGCGCACACGAACACGCACGCACATAAACACGCGCACACACACGCACGAACACAAGCACGCACACACGCATGCGCGCGCACGCGCACACACACGCACACACGCACTCGCACGCACATACACATGCGCACACACACTTGCGCACGCACGAACACAAGCACACGCACGCATACACGAACACGCACGCACATAAACACGCGCACACACACGCACGAACACAAGCACGCGCACACCAATGCGCGCGCACGCGCACACACACGCACACACGCACTCGCACGCACATACACATACTCGCACACACACATGCGCACGCACGAACACAAGCACACGCACGCACACATGAACACGCACGCACACACACGCACGAACACAAGCACGCACACACGCATGCGCGCGCACGCACACGCACGTGCACACGCGTACAGACACGCGCACACGCACGTGCGCACGCGCACGCGCACAGACACACGCACACGCACGCACACACACGCGCACGCACGCACGCACGCACGCACGCACACACACGCATATTTGAAGAATTGGCAGACGCGAAAGTGTAGCCACTCTCTAGAAATCAGTGTGGTGCTTAGAACAGATCTGACGGATATCAATGGCTTTTAGATTTTTTGAGGAGAGTGCCCATGTTGCCGCTTACCTGCAATACAGAGTGACTCCCCATGAGTTGATCAACAAGATTATAGACTTTATGGGACCAAAGGTATGTTTTCATTATGTGATCAAACTGCAAAGCCTTTAGATTGTTTTATGTAACCCATTCAAACCATTGCTTGTGTTTATGTAACTTAAAAATATTTTCTTTTGTTTTTTAAGGAGTAAGTGAAATTCAGTGTTCATGGTTAACTTGACTGTTGTAAATTCCCCTCAAGTTGCAAAACAAGTTCAACCTTGCGGTGGATGTCGGCTGTGGTAACGGAAAGGGGACTGTACTTTTGGCTCCGTACTTCAACCAGGTTGTTGGGACAGACATTAGCCCCGCTCAACTGGGGCTTGCTCGGGCCAATAGTATTCGTCAGAATGTCTCATACAGGTGAGATGGGATAATGGAGTGGCTGGTTAGAATGCTTTCAACAGATATGTGTTGTCTATCATGCGATCTTTTCCAGGCTCCAAAATTGCAAAAGCTGAGGGCGGAGCTCTTGCAATGGGTCTGGATGGACTTCATCAAGTATGCAAATGATCCATGCTTGTGCGAATGCAATGGACACATCACTAAACAGACACATTCAGGAAATAGGCAGTTCACAAAAAATGTGCTGCCTTGTGTCTTTCACAAATGATGGCAGGGAGGACACTCCAGATAGCCATCTACTGTGTATGCGGACAATTCAAAAGTCTATTTTCCATCATATGGCTACATTAAGAAAAAAAAGATGTTTTAAATCACGATTTTCGGAGTAAACGGCTATATGAATGCAACAAATATTACAGGACTCCCACGCTCGGTGAATGTGGTCCATGAATTTACCCATCACTGTTCAAATATTTCTCCAACCTCTCCTTTTCCGCCACGGCGACATCCAGGCAGAGTCCTGCAGAGCAACTGCCGTTTGAGTCCAGCCAGGTGGACCTTGTAACGGCCATGACGGCGGCCCACTGGTTTGACCGCCCACGGTTCCTGAAGGAGTCTGAGCGGGTTCTGAAGCCCAATGGCTGCCTGGCGCTGCTGAGCAACATGAAGTACAGGGCGCTGGAGTATGGCGATGCCACTAGCGCAGTGAACGACATCTGTCAAGAGGTGATTTTCATACTTACCGTACTTTTACTCCTTGGTACATTAGTCACGGAACAAAAATTTCATGTGGCCCATTGTTGTTTCATGTGTGCATTTCGAAGTACCCCTTCTAATTTTCACTTTCTTGGCTGGACTTTGGGGTGCGAAACAACAATGCAAAACAGCAGTGAGTGCAAAAGTGTAAATCGTTTTGAGAAAGAATCCAATTAATCCATTTTAAATAATGGAGAACTGAGCATTGGGATTGGCCGGCAACCCCTCCTGGGTGTTCTCTGTCCCAAAGTCAACTGGGACAGGTTCCACTTTACCCGCAACTGTAATGATGACAAGAACTTCAGAAAATAAATGGATGGATGGAAGCCGGTTCATTTCGTGAAAACGTCACGCAGGAACGCCTGAGCCAAGAATCGAACCTAAAGAACCTCTCAGGTGTGTGGCAAACGAGTGAAGCATTCTTCTGCCAGACTGCTGTCATTTCTTTTCATGTAAATCAGCCACAGCTGTTACATCACATTCTGGACATTTCGGAATGCCTCACTTGACAGACTTGGCAGCTAGCCATTTACTGAGAATGTTTAATTTCCAACTTGATGGGCGGACAGTGACTCCCGAGATCCAACCATTTGTGTCCAAGAATTTAAAAAGTCAATTTTCAATAAATAACCCCTTTGAAATGGATTTTGGTGCTTGTAAACACGAACTGGTTGTAAAAGTGGCCACAATACAAATTACAAAGGCAAAATCTGAAATGAAGATGTGTTTTAACATTCTGTCATAATAAGTTTCGAACCATTGCTCATAGTAAGGTATAAGAAGAATCAAACCTGAACCTTGACATCAAGTGACCATGCATATGATATGGGGAAGCCATAACCTATTGCATGTGAGTCAACTTGGCCTCTGGAGCTTTATTTATGTGGATGGTGCCAATGCACCGCGGCGCAGTGCCAGAATATCCAGATTTTTCGATCAGTGCGAGAGAGCCGATTGAACGACTAGAGGGCCGCACTTAAAGGGGTTGAAAGGAGTCACTTTGATGGGCCATGATTAACGTCGTCTGTGACCAATCACAGTGGCGCAGCCGTCCCTCTTGAAGATTACCTGGGCTGCACTCATCTATAAAATTACTCACATTGGGTCTAACCCACCTCTGTGGGGTTACACCGTGCACCACGCAGGATTTACGTCGGTGATGATGCATAACAGCTTTTACCAGCATGTGTTTTTATTATTTATGATTAGTTTCTTGCAGCTCTGCTCCCCTTTAATGAACCTCATATGGGCTCGTGTCCTTCAAAAATCTACTTTGACATGTTTGAGGCCTGTCCCTTTCCGGATAAACAGTGGTGAGTATCCCATCTTTCTGATTATCACCAATGAAAACAGACAAAATTTTTATAAAATGACATTTACATAATATGGCCCATCAGAAATGCTCTTACCTTATATATTTTTTTGTCTCCAGGAACACCTGTCAAAACATTTCCAGGAAAATGACGATAAACCATTTCATTGGTTTGGTGGAGACATATAGTAGTTACCAGAAACTGAAGAGTGAGGATGCCACCAAGGCTAAACGTCTCTCTGATGACATCAGGAACAAGTGAGACATAAACATGCAATCTTTGACCTTAGTTAGCCAAACACTGAGCATTAAATTCTACACCACACCTCAAATTATTGTGTCGGTGTTTGTACTCATGAAAAGTTCACCCCCCGTTGACAGAATACTCATTGTACCACTGCAACAAGAATGAACTGAACCTGTCTTCCATTTCAGGCTGCTTGCTGCCATGCAGGTGTCCTCGCCAGACACGGAGCTCACCTTGGTGATGAAATATTTCTACATGCTGGCACGAAAACCTTGATCTTTCTACTGTTAATCACACATCTCTGCTTTGGTTGTACTCCTAACACTTACTGAAAAAAAACCCTCCTAGCCTGCATACCTTTGAATAAAAACGAAGTCGAACTTGAAACTAAACTGGTACTTCAAGCTCTTCTATGCATTTTGTTTTGCTTGTGCATTTTTTATTTGCTTGGATTTAATCCAAATTAATGAATGCAAAAAACATTTCAGTCTTTCTTTATCCGATACTTAATTGCTTTGCACGTGATTAATAAGAAAAGCTTTGCCATGAGGATTTTTATTTTCACAGACAAACAAATAACATTTTTAGTATTTTGGCTGCTCGATTTTTCTTGCTTTTATTGTGTGTAAAATTACTTTGGAACCATCACTCACGGTACTGCTTTCTACATTTGATGAGCATGAGAATGCACCAGTTGACAGCCTGCAAAATAGCACACACTTGTTGTTTAGTTAAAGTCTTGAGTCAACCAAGGAGGACAGTTTGTTTGACAACACATTTTTTTTCCAGTTTCCATTGTCTAGAGTTGTATTTCATTGGTGCAGTGGTGAATTGCCTCTAAGGACAGAGCTACACACATGCACACAGAATCAATGGAATGGTAATAAGACAAGAAAAAAAAGGTACGGTAATTCTTAGACTGTGGTGAGTTGCTATGTTAGCACACCACTTAGAGTATGTAGCTGATACACCTCACCAGAATAAATTCTAAACCGTACTGTGGCACACTCTACTGTACCACCCGGTGGAGAAATAAAGGGTCCAGAAACTGTCCAGAAATTAAGGTTGTCCCTATAGAATGCCCTCTGTATGTTTACTTCTCCACACCACCAGGGCTGTCACAAGCAAGGTGACCAATATCGGCACACCAACGAATGGAGCAAGGACACTGGGCGCCGGGTCGTGGATGAGCCGGCCGGTCAGCTGGCAGTCATGAAAGTAATTACGGTGGATCCTCACAAAGAAGTGATCGACTGTGTGACCGGGCCAGAAGCAGTCCATCCTCAGTGCCACTTGGTAGGTGCAGTTAGTCAGCCCCTCGTAGATACTGCATGGAACAGCAAAGGAAAATGGAAGCCTAACGTCAATAGACGCTAAAGCAGAGATGCCACAATGAGGCGGGCAACTCGGGCAATTGTCGACATGGCCATGATTTGAAATGTGGCCCCAAGCAACGGCTGATGTTGATCTATATCAATGATGGTAATGCACTGCTTTACACCCTGCATTGAAAATGTATTGTGAATACCTCGCTTAAGGCCTCTTACTAGCAGGTACTGGCTGGTGTCGGGGACCCCATGAATGGCATATCAATGACAAAACCGGTTAAACATTGTAATGACATGTTGGGCTTTGTGGATCTGCTTAATTGAGCCCCCTCCTCGCAGCTTTGTTTCAAGCAGTCTTTACATTTGTTGTTGTTGTTTTTGAAGGGTCCTTCATGGTACTTGCATGGGAACCTGGGCGGTCTAGAAATACCCCTGCAAAAGACAGCATGTACCATAAACTGCATTTCGCTATATTTTGCAATGTAGTGCACTCTCTTGATGCCTTCGAGAGTGACACCAGAGAAGCATCTGGTCTTAACAGTGCTAATTATAGCCAGTAAATATTTGGGGGCAGAAGAAACCAAAATACATCGCAGTAGTCTCAGTGCCCCAGACAATTGATAAATGTGAAATTGTCCCATTACGCTATCATCAATTATTAGATATTGTATACACTGTATAGTATATAAATTAAAAGAATACATCTATATAGCATGAAACACGAAGTAGACACCCTTTACTCTATTTGCTTTCATTGGCCAGATAATACCCGCTGTACCAGATAGAACAAATCCTTCAAAAGATTCTTCTTATTGGTCATGAAAACGCTGTGGAGAGAACAGAGTGTCTCGTGAATTGAACTCACTGTGTGGTGTCCGGCCAGCTGCACCACAGACGTTGGTCCACTGCGCCCATGTCTGACTTGAACTTAGCCAGGCAGAAGTCGTCGATGATTCTCTCATAGAGTGCTCTGTCGCAACCAGACACACATGCTGCAGAACGGGAGGCAAAATGAGGATGAGTCCAACTTGCCATCATTGACTTGTGATTGTGAGCAAGTCTATAAAGATTCCAAGCTTTTGTGGTTTTCCGCTTCACTGAAAACCATCTCTTTTTCAAACATCGTTTTCACCTTGGATAATGTGATGAACACTAGGGCTCTGTAGCTCTCCGTGACTCCCATGAGCAGGGCATATTTTTTAGGTGAGTAAATACAGTATGTTCCTATCGTCAGGAGCATGCAAACAGAACCTGTTTCTAAACCGGATTGTGTGGTTCTGGTGTTTGCTAAGCCTCCAGGGAGAGTTTAAAAAGTCTGCAAAAGGTTATTAAAGTGATTAAACTTTCTGCTGCTAGTAAGTACAAAAAAGACCCCAAGTCAACAACAACTGTAACTTTTCCATGACTGCTATTCCAAAGGTTATGACTGAGATGAATATGCGAAGTCCACTTTTAGCTTTTATGTGATCTTCCTGCTGACAGACCTAACAAGGATGTATGAATCACCTTGGGGTATTGAGGTGGCTGAGTTGAGAGAATATTTAGAATATGCAGTACAGGAAGATGCTAGCTAAGATAACAGCTATCATGGACAGACCCTCCCACGTCCTCCGGGCCACACTGGGCGGCCTGGGCAGCTCCTTCAGCCAGAGACTGTTACAACCGTGCTGCAAGAGGGAAAGGTACCGCCGCTCGTTTCTGCCGACTGCTGTCAGGCGGCTGAATAAACACACGTGAAAACCTGGACTCAAGGTTTTTAAAGGTTTTCCTTCTTCTTCTAGTACTGTATTTAGATATGTGGATGTCTGTATTGAATGTGACTGACTTGAAGCACCACATATAACCGTTTCTCTCAAGTCCAAGTTCAAGTCGCAAGTGCTGCTTGTGCATCCATCTGAATTAATAACAGCAATGTGTTATATTTGAATTATTTTTTTTCATCCTGCCTTTTAATTTGAAATGTCGCACAAAATCTTCCCAACATAAAAACTGACAGACATTGACAACAAGGAAAACATGACAGAAGTTGTCAAATATTACATAAGCACATTTAAATGAATTAAAATAACAACCTTTTCTCAACAACCACTCACCAGTGATGAACAACATGACACAAGCTGCCCTCAGGAACAATGCGCTTGCCATGATGACTATTGTATAAGCAACTACAGCGTGTGCTTCTCTCTACAGGCCTGGGATCAGCTGTGCATAATTCCTTCCCCTTCTCGTCCTTCCCTTGTAATATATTGTAGATAAAAAAAATTAGATTAACCGAAGATTGATATGATGACACGGATAACTAGTGAACGAGGACTCATGGCTGTGGGCTCAACACAACAGAGACGCCAACCAAAACCAAAGAAAGTGCCTTGACCTTCCACAGTTGGAACCAACCCCCAATCATAGCAGCCCTGCCTGTCATCTGATTCCTTGTCCGGCTGCCTTCCCCTGGAGCCACTCACAGGGGACACAACAACAAATCAGAAACCAAAATTAGCCGAGTGGCATGACAGTCACTGCCCACTAAGGCGGGAAGTCACCGACATTCACTTGACTTTCCAATGTAGTGCATTTCAAACTGATCAGCAACTCCAATTCACCTTTTCATTTCCTGTCTTTGGTCTGGTAGGCCAGGGATGTCCAAACTACGGTCCGGGGACCATTTGTACCCCACCATCCATTTTTCAGCGACCTGCGACATGACAAAAAAACAACTCACTAAAAATGACATTTGGCATGGGCCGCAAGAGTAGTTAAAAGAATGAGAATGTGGGCAGAGTGAGAAGTGAGGTTGTCAGAAAACTTGGTGCCATCCATGATTGTAATAAACTTGCATATCTACTGTGGAACTTTTCTCTGAAACTAAAAGACACAACAAAATCATTTATGATTAAAAGAATGAGAATTTATCTTCAAAACATTGTCGTGAATAAATATCATTCCATTTTAAAGGCAACATGTGTTTCTTCCACTTTGAGCTCTGCGGCTGATTTTTGAGGCCATCACAGAAATTATCCTCAACTGTTTGAAAATAAAATGGGTATTTTACTACAGTTAGCTCTTTCTGGGGTTCTGAATGTGGAGATCGGATTTGACTGCCGTTTCGTGCAGAGCTTTAACACCTCTAGCAGAAATCTGATGAGATTAACTCGACAATACAAACAATATACTGTATACAGTAATTGCTTTCTTGACTGACTTTTGTGAAAAGTTGAAGGATTTAAAAGTGGCCCTTTCAGCCTGTACACGGCCCTCAAAGGAAAAAGTTTGGACACCCCTGCTGTAGGCCAAAGGAGTGATGGTGAACGTCCAAGATAATTATGACAGTGGCATTCTGCCAGGACCAAACAACAAGTTTGTCGATCTGGAAAGGTGACTGTTATTGTTCCACTCCTGGCTGTAATGTTTAAGATGCCATCTGCACCAGCTCAATCTGCTGGATTTGTGATCATGGACCTTGGATATTGTTAGGTCTTGATCCAGATGTGCTGTCAAGTTTCAGGCCCACTTCAAAACTGCCTTTCATTTCAAAAATTCTGGAAAAAGTGGTGCACATACAGTTGAAAATTTTCTTGGATGAACATAACATCTTGGAGGTCTTGCAGTCAGGTTTCAAGATGATGCATAGCACGGAGTGAGCCCTGTTACGCGTTTCTAATGACATCCTCCTGGCAAATGACACTGGAGACTACGTGTGTCTAGTTGTATTGGACTTAACTGCGGCATTTGATACAGTGGATCACAGTATTCTGATGACTCGTTTGCAGCACTTGGTGGGCATTGTCGTTGGTTCTATTGAGGGGTTTAGGTCCTATTTAGCTGACAGAACCTTTTGTGTCAGCCTTGGCTGCTCTGAGTCACGCACTGCTCCCCTGTCATGTGGTGTTCCACAGGGCTCAATTCTGGGGCCTCTGCTGTTCTCGCTGTATCTGCCCCCATTGGGTTCCATCTTAAGGAAACATGGTATTCCCTTCCACTGCTATGCAGATGACTGCCCGATCGATGGCCCACTGAGCAAAAAAGTGGCCTTCTCACTAAGGCCACTTCTATCCTGTCTGGAAGAAATAAAAACCTGGATGACACAAAATTTCTTGAAATTCAATGAAAAGAAGACAGATGTGATACTGTTTGAACCCAGTAACCCTTGTACATCCCATCCTATTGACTTGGGCCCCCTGTCTCCTTATCTTAAGTCAACAGTCTCAAACTTGGGCCTTAAAATGGACAGTGATTTCAAAATTGATCGGCAAATTAGTGCCGTTGTCCAGCTTCTTTCACCTTATACAGCTGGCCAAAATAAAACCTCTCCCCTCTCATGAACACTTTGAGACAGTAATTCATGCCTCTGTCACATCCCGGCTCTATTACTGCAATGCCCTTTACTTTGGAGTCAGCCAGTCCTCCATTAAGCGCCTCCAGCTGGTCCAGAATGCCGCTGCTCGCCTTTTGACTGGTACTCGTAAGAGGGAGCACATAACTCCTACTCTGGCATCCCTATACTGGCTCCCCATACATTTTAGAGTTATTTTAAAGATCCTCTTATTTGTTTTCAAATCTCTAAATAATCTCGCGCCACCTTACCTCTCTGAGCTCACACCTGCCCTGCGCCTCAGGTCTGCAGACCCGACATTATTAGAAGTACCAAGAACAAAACGGAGGCTCAAAGGGGATTGAGCCTTTTCTGTTGCTGGTCCCTCTCTCTGGAATGACCTCCCACTGAACATTCAGCAAGCCTCCTCGCTGCCCATCTTCAAAACCCGCCTAAAACTCACTTGTATTCTTTGGCATTCGACTCAGCATGACTTAGATTTGTTCTTGGTTTTACTGTTTGGTGCTTTCTACCGTCTTTATTACAGATTTGTTTTACTGTTTATTGTACATGTTAAATTCCTCCATGTACAGCACTTTGTATGCAGCGATGTCTGTTTGAAAGTGCTCTATAAATACAGTTGAGCTCAGTTGAGAAAAATTGATTTGCGCTTATAAAATGTATTAATATAATGTTAATTGTAACCACACACTAGGGCGGCTCGTGGTCCAGTGGTGAGTGTGTCGACCTCACAGTGCAGAGGTCGTGGATTTTCTCCGGGTACTCCGGTTGCCTCCCACATTCCAAAAACATGCATGGCAGGATGATTGAACACTCCAAATTGTCCCTAGATGTGAGTGTGAGTGCGGATTGTTGTTTGTGTCTGTGTGCCCTGTGATATGCTGGCAACCGGTTCAGGGTGTCCCCTGCCTGCTGCCCGAAGACGGCTGGGATAGGCTCCAGCACCCCCGCGACCCTTGTGATGGTAAAGTGGATCGGAAAATGGATGAATGGATGTAACTGCACACAATCTCTTGTTTTACGTGAGGACATCATGGAAGAGTTTGTTCTCGTTTTCTCTCTGAATCGTATTGGCACACGGCAGTGAGACAAGACAAGATACCTGTTTCTGTTATTGTGCACCCATCTGACCTCACTTCAGCAGAAAAGGGCTGATGAAGCGTAAGCATTTTCTCCTTGACAACCATGTGGCATCACTCTATAAAATAAAAAACAAAAGACACAACATTTATGTAATCCTAGGAGCTAACTAACTGTGAGCTAGTCTATAAAGATTCATCGTTTTCACCTTGGATAATGTGATGTACAGAAGGGCTCTGTAGCTCTCCGTGACTCCCATGAGCAGGGCATATTTTTTAGGTGATTAAATAGCATAGGAGCATGCAAACGGAACCTGTTTCTAAACTGGATTGTGTGATTCTGGTGTTTGCTAAGCCTCCAGGGAGAGTTTAAAAAGTCTGCAAAAGGTTATTAAAGTGATTAAACTTTCTGCTGCTAGTAAGTACAAAAAAGACCCCAGGTCAACATCAACTGTAACTTTTCCATGACTGTTATTCCAAAAGTTATGACTGAGATGAATATGCGAAGTCCACTTTTTGCTTTTATGTGATCTTCCTGCTGACAGACCTAACGAGGATGTATGAATCACCTTGGGGTATTGAGGTGGCTGAGTTGAGAGAATATTTAGAATATGCCGTACAGGAAGATGCTAGCTAAGATAACAGCTATCATGGACAGACCCTCCCACGTCCTCCGGGCCACACTGGCCGGCCTGGGCAGCTCCTTCAGCCAGAGACTGTTACAACCGTGCTGCAAGAGGGAAAGGTACCGCCGCTCGTTTCTGCCGACTGCTGTCAGGCGGCTGAATAAACACACGTGAAAACCTGGACTCAAGGTTTTTAAAGGTTTTCCTTCTTCTTCTACTACTGTATTTAGATATGTGGACGGCTGTATTGAATGTGACTGACTTGAAGCACCACATATAACCGTTTCTCTCAAGTCCAAGTTCAAGTCGCAAGTGCTGCTTGTGCATCCATCTGAAATAATAACAGCATTGTGTTATATTTGCATTCTTTTTTTTCCTCCTGCCTTTTAATTTGAAATGTCGCACAAAATCTTCCCAACATAAAAACTGACAGACACTGACAACAAGGATAACACGACAGAAGTTGTCAAATGTTACGTAAGCACATTTAAATGAATTAACAACCTTTTCTCAACAACCACTCACCAGTGACGAACAATATGACACAAGCTACCTTCAGGAACAATGCGCTTGCCATGATGACTATTGTATAAGCAACTCCTGCGTGCGCTTCTCTCGACAGGCCTGGGATCAGTTTGCAGTGGCAAGCATAATAAAGAAATCAATTTCCATTTGCCATTAAAGGTGAAATAAAACGGTATAGAAGGTAAAATAAAACGGTATATCCATTCCTGTCATTCATACAGTGAATCAATTTATCAGTCTTCATTAAGATTAAGATATCCTTTATTTGTCCCACACTGGGGAAATTTACAGCGGCGTCATTAGCATAGACGGAAGGCTGTTGATCGAACACGAGCGAGCATTGGTGGGAAAGTGTCCACACTGCCCGTGCTCACCCCCGTAACATGGGGGGTGTGGAAGCGAGGGCTCCCTCATCATTGTGGGGAATGATGCGGGAGCCTCAGTGGTGGTAGGACGAACCACGGGGGGAGGTGTTCCCCGTGCCTCCACCTGTACCAAACGGGGTTCGAGATCATCGAACCGATGAGCCAGCATGGAAACCGCGCTGCGGAGTTCCGTGAGGGCTTGGCCCTGCGGACTCATCTGTTGCTCTTGTCGGTACAGAGCGGACAAGATCTTTTCCATGTCTGCGGGATCCATGGTGGCCGGAGAATTCTGTCACGTTATGCCTGAAGCGATAGATAGATCGCTTCGTGCACAACAAAAATAAGGAAGTGGATCCCCGAGATAGCAGACACGAAACGAGATATTGTCAAAGAACAAAAAAAGAGTCTTTAATACGAAACACAAAATACCCGACAGGAAGAATAACAAAAAGCGCTGGTCAAATAAGGACCAGGGGAAAAATAAGGGAACAACAGAAAACGCTCGCGGAAAACAAAAGCGAGGAAGATCTGAATAGACTATGGGAATAATTTACATACGATCAATAACTTGGTCGGCAAATTGGCAAATTGGTGCCGTTGTTAAATCCAGCTTCTTTCACCTTAGACAGCTGGCCAAAATAAAACCTTTCCTCTCACATGAACACTTTGAGACAGTAATTCATGCCTTTGTCACATCCCGGCTCGATTACTGCAACGCCCTGTACTTTGGAGTCAGCCAGTCCTCCATCAAGCACCTTCAGCTGGTCCAGAATGCCGCTGCTCGCCTCTTGCCTGGTACTCGTAAGAGGGAGCATATAACTCCTACTCCGGCATCCCTTCATTGGCTCCCCATTCATTTTAGAGTTATTTTCAAGATCCTCCTCTTTGTTTTCAAATCTCTAAATAATCTCGCGCCACCTTACCTCTCTGAGCTCATCCGCCCCTACACCCCTGCCCGGCGCCTCAGGTCTGTGGACCAGTCTTTGCTAGACGTACCAAGAACTAAACTGAGGCTCAGAGGGGATCGAGCCTTTTCTGTTGCTGGTCCATCTCTCTGGAATGACCTCCCACTGAACATTCGGCAAGCCTCCTCGCTGCCCATCTTTAAAGCCCTCCTCAAAACTCACTTGTATTCTTTGGCGTTTGACTCAGCATGACTTAGATTTGCTATTGGTTTTACTGCTTGGTGCTTTCTACCGCCTTATTACTGATTCGTCTTACTGTTTATTGTAGATGTTAAATCGCTCCATGTACAGCACTTTGTATGCAGCGATGGCTGTTTGAAAGTGCTCTATAAATACTGTTGATGTAAGACACAACTTGTACGACAAGACAATTGCCAAAAGGCTAGGAAGCAACGAGTAATGTTAATATAGGGCTTTTTCGCGAAAGAACAATGGCGCAGCGTGGAATTCTCCGGCAGTGAGTAAACTGCCAGAGTCTCCTAATAAAGGAAGAATAATCATCCCGAATGAATAACAGGTGTGCAGTCGGCGGGGAGAAAGCCCGCCCCCTGCAGGTAGACACGGGACGTGACACATTCAGCTCAGTTCCTCTACCAGAGGCCAGGAAGCTTGAGGGTTCTGCGCAGTATCCTTGCTGTTCCCAGCACTGCACATTTCTGGACTGAGATGTCCGATGTTGTTCCCGGGATCTGTTGCAACCACTCATCTAGTTTGGGGGTCACTGCCCCGAGTGCTCCGACCACCACAGGCACGACTGTCACCTTTACCTTCCAGGCTCTCTCCAGCTCCTCTCTGATCCCTTGGTATTTCTCGAGTTTTTCGTGTTCCTTCTTTTTGATGTTTCCATCACTTGGGACTGCTACAGCGGCTTTTTTCTGCCCTTTATCTATGATCACGATATCTGGTTGGTTCGCCATTACCATCTTGTCAGTCTAGATTTGGAAGTCCCACAGGATCTTCGCTCTGTCATTCTCCACCACCTTCGGAGGTGTTTCCCATTTTGACCTTGGGGTTTCCAGTCCATACTCCGCACAGATGTTTCGGTAGACTATGCCAGCCACCTGGTTATGGCGTTCCATGTAGGCTTTCCCTGCCAGCATCTTACACCCTGCAGTTATGTGTTGGATCGTCTCAAGTGCCTCTTTGCACAACCTGAGGCATATATATATATATATATATATATATATATATATATATATATATATATATATATATAGATATATATATATATATATATATATATATATATATATATATATATATAGATATATATATATATATATATATATATATATATATATATATATATATATATATATATATATATATATATATAGAGAGAGAGAGAGAGAGAGAGAGAGAGAGAGAGAGAGAGAGAGAGAGAGAGAGAGAGAGAATAAATAATAATATAATAAATATTGCACTTAATTTATTTTTTCAAACTTTGAGACAATTTTGTTTGGAGGTGTTCCATGAGATTTTTCTTATTTAGAATGGATGCCTTCGCTCAACGAAGGTGCCCAAACTGCTCCAGATGACAGCAGAGTACAGTGGATGTTTTCAGTTGATATTCCAGCAACCTCTTCTGCTCATGATGAATATTAAGGCGAAAGATACGCATTTCTCCCACCATCCGCTAGATGGGAGCAGATGAAAGGACATGATTTACACCTTTGCAGACGCCATCATCCATCAACATCTCAACTTTACTGTATTTTCATTGTACACACACCCATTCTGTCGTGTTCCACTGATCACACGTGGACATTATAGTACTGCCTGATGCGTAAATGCATTACACTGACTTTATTAAATACTCTTAAAACTAAAATTGAATGGGGAAAATACTTCCATGTTTTCTTGTGGGCGACTGGTTAGCACGTCCACCTCACATTGCAGAAGTGCAGGGTTCGGTTCCGGCTGCGGCCCCGATGGCGGAGTTTGTATGTTGTCCCCATTTCTGCGTAGGTTTTCTCCGGCTACTCCGGTTTCCTCCCACATTCCAAAAACATGCATGGCAGGTTAATGGAGCACTCTAAATTGCCCCTCGGTGTGCGTGTGAGTGTGGATGGTTGTTTGTTTCCGTGTGGCTGGCAACCGGTTCAGGGTGTCCCCCGCCGACTGGCCGAAGACGGCTGCGATAGGCTCCAGCACCTCCTGCGATACCGAGTGAGGATTAAGCGGTTCGGAAAATGGATGGTTGGATGTATGTTTTTTTGTTCATCTTTTATCTTTCTTTTTGCTTCTTTTGCAGGTCGACAAAAATGTGTCATCTTACATTAAGGTGATACTGTATCATATGTACTGAGCGGTTGTATTGAATGGCCCATTTTGGTATAAATTATTACAAATAATAATGTATAACTTTTGGGGGGGTGTTTTTTGATGTATTTTGACATATTTCGTGACTATTCATTGTTTCCTTTTTTTTCTATACGAATGACCGACTAGAGCATAGGTGTCTAACTCAGGTCCTGGTGACCCGCTGTCCTGCATGTTTTCCAAGTCTCCCTGTTGCAACACACCTGATTCAAATGAATAGGTTCACTGTCAGGTTTCCGCAGAGCTTGCTGATGATCTGATCATTTGACTCAGGCCTGTTGGAACAGGGAGACTTGGAAAACATGCATGACAGCGGTCCTCCAACCTGAGTTTGACACCTATGGACTCGTGGAATAATTTGATATGAGAAATATGGAGAGAAGCAGGGATTGGACTAGTTTTGTACTTCTTCCTACTCCCTTCGCACATATAAAATCGCATTGAACTATGGTATCTATTGATGATTTTCTTTCTTCTTCGAACTTTTTTTTTAATCTTGTAAAGTAATCTTGTGAAGTCAAAATGGCGCCCGAGTAGGCAGCTGTCGGCAAGTGCTCTCATGAGCCTTGCTTTTTTTGTTGTTTTTGTGTTCGTTTTGTCACCTTGTGTTGTTACGTCATGTGGACCTGATGTGGACTTTTTTCAGCATTTTTTGGCCACGACATTCATCAAGGAGGAGACTTGGTGACGCTTGGTGATTGCGCCTTCTCTGCAGCATGGGTATATCAGCACTGTTTTTGACTGGGAGGAATTTCGGCACCATTTGACTGTGGTTGCTGGACACAGTGTGTCTTGCGCCTGTAATGGGCAGCATTTTTCACAGCCCCGCTTTGTTCAGCGGAGAGATCGGTGCTGTTGAACGGTCTGCGGCTGGATTGATGTAAGGCTTGAGGAGCGTTAGCACGGTGTGCCGATGCAGATTTGGAACTGGGAGTCGCGGCTTGGAGTTCTAAGCGGATTACGTGGGACAGGAGAAGTGAACTCATCTCTTTTCGTCAATGGACGCTACAGAGTCGAGTTTGATTTCAAAACTTAGCTTGTAGCAGACGTGTGCACATTTTCAGCATGACGTCTCTGACCCACTGGTGAAAGGACACTTTGATCCTCTCCTCTTTCATCTAGAACTGCTTCAGACAACAAAGTGTATGCAGAAAAGTGGTGAAGATTGCACGACTGTCTGTATCCTATGTGTTGTCTTGTGTTATTTTTGTTATTTTAATTTCAAAATGGCGCCGCAAGAGTGGCTGCCTTTCCAGCAGCTCCTATATTTTGTTGTTCTACTTCTTCCTTTTATAACTTTGCTGCTGTGAATTGGGAACTTCTCCATTGCGAGACAAATAAAGGTTTTCTTATAAATTGAACATAATTCTTATTATGAACATAATAAAACGTATTAACATGTTTGTAAGTCATCAATCAAAAATAAATAAATAAGGAGGACCCATTTTACATTAAATCTCATGAAGCACCACCAAACAAAAATGTCACAAAACTCATGGGCAGTACAAACCCGGACAAGTAGACTCCACTCATATTTAGATAGTAATAAAGGTACTGTGTTGCCTTTAAAGTTGAAGTCCTAAGTATAACACTAATAACCGATTTATAGAGACTGAAGATAATCAATTTAGACAATCAGTCACCACCAATTTAGTTTTATTTTTATCTTAGTAAGTTAGTAAGTTTAGCTCCCAAAATGCACATATGCAAAAAACAAATAAAGAACAAACCATATAAGTGAGGGTTTCTTTTTGTAGACAAATAATAGCTTTCGGAACACATGGTCGTTTTTAGTCCAGCACACTGCGCATCAAGAGTCAATTTATTTCCCCTGAAAATCGTGAGTTAAAATGTATGCATTTTGCATGTATTTATCTTATTCAACTGATTTTTGGTACTGTATACAATCAAAAGCATTAAACATTTGGTGAAATCTTTATATCGACTTTAATTGTGAATGATGGAATACAAAACAATTAGAATGGACGACATCTTTATTTAACACTGTACAGATTCATGCTTTATATATGTGGCGCCGCAGATTTTACGAGTTGTCGTTGTGTTTTTTAACTTGATACCATGAACTGGCCCGAATTTTATACACCTAAAAATCAAATGTGGCCCCTTGAACACAAAAGTTCGCCCACCCCTGTGCTGCCCTCGAATCATTCAAGCACTGGAACTTTGCCAACGTGAAAACATCCATATGTGCTCAGCTGGCCTTTAAACCGCAAGTGGCGAGGTCAGGTGTGATCACCTACCGCGGAAACTGATCGTGACGTAAGGCAGACCTTCAAGCGAAGCCAAGTGTTCCGAAAAAAATGTCTATTAGCCGCTGTAATAGGTTGCGTGAAGTGTCAATCACGTTGTGGAGGCGTGTTCAAACCCAGCGCTCGCAATCTCATGCGCGCGCCCGGCCGCAAACACCGAGTCAGCGTGCGGGAAACTGTCTCACAGTCTTCACAGTGGAAAGCGATCCGGAGCAACAGCCTGGGAACAAGTAAACAAACACAGCCAAGTTGCGCGTAAAGGCTGTGCGCTGCGCCGGGCTGCGCGACCAAGCGATTAGCGATAAAACGAGCCTCGCTCTATTTTCCTCGATTATTGTACACTTGAGACAGGACCGGGATATCCTAATTGGACATGTGAGTAGCAGGAGTTGAACAAGACTAATAGCCCACGCTCCAAGATGAAGTTCCTCGCCTGCGCCCTCGCCACTTTGCTGCTCATCCCATCCGGTGCAGCGCAGTCAGGTGAGTGTTTTCTGCTTGGGCTGGCGCGCGAACGCCTTCGTTGAGTGGAATCACCCGCTCAGCCTACTGATTGGCTCATTGTCGATTCATTAGCGTGGAAAAGAAACTTAATCAACTTGAACGCTGACGCAGCGCAGCTCACCCCGCCGACTCTGTTCAGTGTCAATTGCTTCTCAAACTGCACTTGTTCGCCGAAATTCACTTACCGAACTGTTGGTCCGATCATCTCTTTTGGATGCTTCGACTATTTACAAGTCCTTTTCGCTAGTTGATGATTGGAATTCTTCCCTGAATGTTTGAAACATTGAACCATCTTGTTATCATCACGCAGTAATTCCTGAACGGGGCAGTTTGTGGTCCATCTACTCGTCATTAAAAACATTTTCTTCTGTTCGTTGGTCCTTCCCAAAGACTTCAATCACTTATCATTTGTTTTTGTTCTGTTCAGGAACATTTGGGTTTAATGGGCCATTTTGGGCGGGTTTCTCTCCAAAGTGCTCCATTCTAGCTTTGGAAATGCACAATAAACTGTAGAAAACAAAATGTCAAACAGAACAAGTGAAATACGTTTGATGACACTGAGTCGCTGTGCAGGAGGGCTGAAGTGTTCAGGGGCACACTGGAAGCAACTGAATGCAGCCTATTCGACACATGCATTAATGGATGGGTGTTAGCGCGTGTACGTGGAGAAAAACAGACAACCGCACTGTTTTGCTACGCGCACACACCCAGCCAGGATATTTGTGACACCGATTCCACCCAGCAGCCCTCTGGTAACTTTGTGGGTGTTAATGAGGACTGCTCAATTCCTGACTGTGATTATCATGTTGAACTAAATGAGAAGATTTCACGTGGTGTTGGTTGCAAAGAATCTCATCTGTGTGTTCACTAGTGTGCTAGTGAGTGTAACGTGTAGAAATTCCCAGTTGTTCTGTGGGATTGATTTCACATATTATGAAATTAAACAAATATCCCATGAATTTCACATGTTAAATTTTAAACATTTATAGCATCAAAGGACACGTGCACACCATATTTTGCGGGCAAAGGCCGATATTTACTCTTTGTTTTTATTATTTTGTATTAAATTGTATACACTGGTGGAGGTTTGCAACAATGAGGTATTCTTGATAAAATGCATTCTAATCCTTTTCAACCCTTCACAATCGGCAAGGCCCCATTAACAAATTTAAGGTTTTTGTTATTGCTCATCTTCATGAATCACCTGGACATTTAGTTGGAGCATTTAATTAGCGTGCGCGTGCGCATGTTGATGTGAGTGTGTGAGGGAGAGAAAGGAACAAATGCAGCTTTGGCATGTGAGCGTTTGGGTGACATTTGAAGACAGACGCCTGTGCAGTGGTGTGGGATGGGGGATGGCGCGGCGTTGGGGGCGCACTTGCTGAATGCCAGTTTCAAATTACCGTCGGCTTGTCAGCTGGCCCACACGGGGCTGACCAAGACTTTGGAGATGACTGGCAGAAACGAGAATTTATTACAAGCTAATTAAGCTTTTTTTTTCTTGATAGCATCAGTCTAGACTGTCGAAACCTTTGTGTGACAGCATGACGGATGATGCTCCAAATTAGTCAGCATTGCTATCAAAACTGGATATCTGAGCTCTGTGACCCACGTGAAACTTCTTGTTCATATGATATGCTGCCATGATTGCGAAGGCTTTGCCTTTCATGGGAGCAGATGCCCAGACGAATGCACAAACCAATCCTACTTCTACTTACGTTGATTGGGCTCCATATTGAGCAGAGGGCTTTGTTGCCTCTGTTCAAGTTAAAGGACTTGATAATGAGGCGTCAGGCGTGCAACGGGAGCCCTTACTGGATGCTCCTCGAGGACGCAGCTCACTCTGATGCTTGATAGGCGCTCCTCTATCTCGTTGTCTGATGATATCACAAATTGAGTTGTATGTGAATTTATTTGCTCGTCGCCCGCTCAGAGATGCTGTCATGTTCCGTATTTGGCAGCAGGTGGCAGGCGTTCATTTCTGCCTCCTGCACACCTGCTGCCTATTTGTCGGTGATTGCACCTGCTATATCCAGGCGCTCCGGCGGTCGACTCGTTGTCGGAGTATTGCATGCCGTGCCACTGCTGTTGCCCATGTTTGTAAATATCATTCGATACCATTCGCTGTTGGTTACATTTTCTTCGTCCCAAGGGAATCATTATATTAGCATACGTGAACTAGTACTTGTTTTAACATATTTTCCTTGCCGTTTTTTGCAAGCGTTTTCTGTTGTCGCGCTTCCTTATTTCCTGGTTCTCGTTTTTACCAGCGCTTTATTTGGCGGGGTTTTGTTTGTAATAAATATTTTTGTTTTGATGAAGTCCTTGTCGGTGTCTGCTATTTCGGGGATCCACTTATTCACGTTTGCTCTGTTACATACGAAGCAGTTCCTTTTCCTGCTTCGTGCGTAACGTGACAGATGCATTCGGTTCAGGGACTGGAGCAGTGATTTCCAACCACACATGAGAAAGATCATCCAGCATGCTGCAGGGAAATGTGTGTGTGAGGTGCTTTGATTGATTGGCCACCGATTGGCTGATTTCCATGGTAAGGTTCCACATGAGTGTGCCACGGTGCACACCCGCGACCCTTGTGAGGATAAGCGGATTAGAAGATGGCTGGATGGATACAATGATTGTTCACGAGTAGCTCTAAAATTGACAAATGTGTAGCTGCTCCATATGATCAATTTTTGAATTGCAAGAATTAAAGGCTCTTTCTTTAGATGGTGGTAGATCCAATTCACTTGTGTTGCTCTTATAACAGAAAAAAAAACAAAAATGCTTTTCTTGAAATAAAGTGGCCTAGATTTCACATTGAGTAAATAAAGTTGTGAGGCAAGAGCCTCTTTGTTTCAGTTCATTTATACTTTTTATTTGCATTCTTCATTGTGGTGTTCTGTCATTTTTGTGTCAGTTAAAATATTTGCCTTGGCTCAAAAGCGGTTGCAAAACCCTGGACTTTGGAACCTGACCCAGTGTTTACATGCTGAATCACAATATGCAGCTGTAACAGCTCCAGCCGGTGATGCCCAGTGATGGGCAGTGTGCCCACACTCACCTGGAGGGCAGCAGCCTGGCACGGGACAAGGTCACAAAAGGTGAAAGGGGCAGCTTCAACTTTTGGACTCAAGCCACAAATGCACTTTTGTTTCTCTCACAGACTCTCTCCGTTCGGTTTCTTGTCGACCACCCGAGGGTTTGTTGAGCCCGCCACTTGCGATTTCGCTCAGGGACGAACGCCTTCACACTGTGGCTGAGACAAACACATTTGCACACGTCTCTCATGTATTCCTTTCTCCCCCCTCTGTCTTCCTTACAGCATGTATTCGTTCGTTGTGTATTTTATTGAGCTCCTAATACCGGTACATGTATGCAGAAAAATTTAACTCTGTTCATTGTCCCAATGGTTTGTTTGTCCCTGTGTGCCCTGTGATTGGCTGGCAACCGATTCAGGGTGTCCCCACCTACTGCCCGAAGACAGCTGGGATAGGCTCCAGCACCCCCCGCGACCCTTGTGAGGATAAAGCGGATCAGAAAATGGATGGATGGATATTTAATTTGATCCTGGGCCGACAGGCTATTACATATCAAACCGAAAATGTTGGTTGTGACTTAGCAAATTAATTGAAAGAAATAAAAAGAAACTACAACTAGAAACCTCCTTTAGAGTCCAGCAAATCTTAGCCACAGTGAGAGGATGAAACGGGCATCTATTTAATTATTTCCCTCCCGCCTCCCCAAAGTTTACATCATGTAGAAACCACAAGCAAAGGATGAGATTTCGGGCATTCCGAGCACATGCAGCCTTCTGTATACAAACGCTGGCTTTGAGTTCCCACTCACGCATGTACTCCGGCACAAGGCCAGCACAGGAAGTGGGATGTCGTTCAGCTTTTCTGTTGACTGACAGCGTCGCCTTGGCGAGGCAGCCCTGACTCTTTCCAAGCAAGTATGGGCTATTTTTTTTTAAAGTTGCCTTCCTCCAGTGGTTGACGATCGCAATAACAAAAGCCTTTTTTTTCCTCCCTCCATAACCTTGATAAAGCTGTTTTAATGCAAGGGGGGAACGTTCGCTGGCCTCTCATCTCAATAGCGTGTGCGTGCGTGAGTGAGTCGATGCTCTGTTACCAGCATGACTTGCACACACCAAGACCAACCTAGCCAGTATTTCTGTGTGTGTGTTAATCCCTGGTAAAATACTGAAAAGACCTACCGTAATCTGTTTTATTACACTACAAATTTAAGGATATTCACTGTTCTGAGGCGTTAATACGAGAGCCGCCTTAATCACGCCCTAACTCTGCCTGGCATGGAGTCAGTGTGTTATTCTGGGTTCGAGTGTGTGTGTGTGTGTGAGAGATATTCTGTATGCTCAAGCATGTGCACATTTATTTCTATCAGACGATTTGTGACAGAGCTCGTCAGTGTCTGCCGTCCTCAGTTCCTTATTGAATATTTGCCACAGTGGAAGAGATGATTGTTTTGCTCAGCCGTCAGCATGACAGAGAAAGACCGCTCCGCAAAAGCACTG